>NW_025729100.1:0-67800 GCF_021461385.2 Schistocerca piceifrons
ATGAAAAATATGTTGTCATTCTTTAAGAAATACTGAGAAACACTTCCTCTGCACATAAGTAGCAAATCTGTCAGCTACCAAAACAATAAAGTCAAAAGCTTCAACAACTACACCCCTAAGGAACAACTTGTAACACTTTTGAAGTTAGAAAATTATGGTTTGAGAGTACACACAACAATTTGGAGGGGAAATTTGCAACAGAGGAAATACTGTGTAACAGCCAGTTTTGCAGTACCATTATTGAAAGATAGCGGCAGAGAATTTCTCAAATAAAGAATCAACACCTAGTAAAAGCAAATCTTCTTGCTGCATGTCCACATTAGCTTTCACGTTGTCAGAGAACAGCTTTGGCCATGCATCCTCACTGTGTGTGTGTGTGTGTGTGTGTGTGTGTGTGTGTGTGTGTGTGTGAGCGTGCATAATAATTACACAAAATATTTAAGCACTCATATCTCACCTCTTTAACATGAGGAATAGCAGACACTCTGAATCCATCACTTGGTGGCGAATCCGCGGCACCTGTAACAGTGAACATTTCACTTATATGTAGAAGTGTATTCTCAATCGAAATCAAAATTAAAATCAACTAAATAAATGTAAAATTATGATGTCATTCCTTAGCTGCTTCTATGTTATTATTATTATTATTACACAATGGAAAATCCAGGACGGAATGTAACATTATGAGCAGGAAAGTTGCCACTCACCATATAGCGGAGGTTCTGAGTCGCAGATAGACACAACAAAAAGACTCTCACAATTAAAGCCTGCGACCATTGGCTTTCATCAACAAAACACACACACACACACACACACACACACACACACAACTGCAGTCTCAGGCAACTGAAACCACACTGTCACCCAGTCCCTCCCCTGTTCCCATTCCAGCACTACACAGCCGCCAATTCCATCACCACAACCAGTCTTTTTATTTCACTCCTTTTCTGCTACTACCCGCCACCCTCCCTCCCCACCTCTCCCCAGCCCTCCATCTAATTTGCAGCACTTAACTCTCTGCATCCCCAGCATACTATCAGCTCCCTCCCCACGCCAGCCTCCTCCTTACCCCCACCCTGCCACCATTCCCATCGTGCTCCGGTGCTGCTGCTCGCAGTGTTGTTTCAGCTGCCTGAGACTGCAGTCGTGTGTGTGAGTTGCGTTTGCACGAATGTGTGTGATTGCATATGTGTGTCTATTGTTGACAAAGGCCAAAGGTCAAAAGTTTATACTATTATTAGTATTATCACCACCACCACCAAAGTGGTCCATCTATACGACTAAATAAAAGGCTGTTTGCTTTAATACATTTCACTTCCCTTTATTAATGAGTTATCATCAGTGGCCGGTAATCCGTGATTGTTGAATGTATACACAAATTCACTGTATAACATTTCCAAATACACACCATCCAGTCACATTTATGTGACCACCTGCGGAAAGTCTGAATAACGTGAAGGAAGAGAGTCAATGAGGTTCCGGAAGGTACCGACAGGAATTCGAAGCCGCACCGAATCCTGTGCTGGGGCCACCCGCAATAGCTTTCTCGGTCGAGGACCCACCGCACAGACAGCTCGATTGAGACGGTCCCAGAGGTTCTCAACTGGGTTTAAATCCAATGAATTTGGACAGCCAGTAAAGTACAGTAAACTTGTTCCGGTGTCCTTTGAACCACACACGTACTATCGAGCTTTGTGACACGTTGCACTGTCCTGTCGCTAGATGCCAATGAGCCGAGCAAAAACAAACTGCGTGCGGGGGCGGAGATTGTCTCTGAGGATAGGTGCGTACTCGTGTCGATTCACTGTGCCTTCCAGAATGCCTAGATCGTGCAGAGAATGCCACGAAAACATACACTCTTTTCTGGTTGCAGAATGTTCCTTCCAGACATTTTACACTGTACTCACCAACAACCATCTGTCCAACTGAGCATAAAATGCGGTTTACACAGAGAGGCCATTTGTCGCCACTCAGTGGATGTCCAGTAGTGATAACAGTGTACAAATTCCAGCATTCATCACCGATGATGGACAGCTGGCACGGGTGCACAAACCGGGTGTCTGCGGCAGAGGCCGTACACACACACACACACACACACACACACACACACACACACACACACACACACACAAAAGAAAGAAAAAAAGAAAAGAAAGAAATAAGAAGAAAAAAAAGGAGAAAGAGTTCACAAAATGTCCGACAGATGGCACTGGACAGTAAAACGTCACTGACTGCGTGTGACAGTCACGTATAAAAGGAGCTGTAATGAGAGAGAGAATCAGATGTGCCAGCAGTTGCAGCATGTTGATGTTACCTGACAAGGCGCTTTTAGTGAAGGTGTATTATTAGAATGGGGAATGTGCTAGTTCAGCGTTACGATCCTATCGCCATAGGAAGGGGATTCGAACAGGTAAAGGTCCGTTGACAAATGGAGCTGTGGCGAGAATGATTTCGAACTTCGATAGTCCCCGTAGTGGCCGACCGAGCACAAGGCGTAATGCTGCTGAGACAGTTCAGAAAGAAATGGAGACTGTAGCGGATTCGTCTATGCACGGGGAAGTCAGCATTCCGTACACTACTGTTTGGTTGGCACTGAGGCCTACCCTCCGATGCTATCCGTACAAAATCAATCGGCATCGTGAATTGTTACCTGTCGATTTAGTGAAGCGGAGGGCATTTGCGGTGTGGGCATTTCAAAAGATGGCGGAAGATGACGATTGGTTGAGTAATGTGTTGTGGACCAACAAAGCTCATTTCACTCTCCGAGGGTCTTTCAATGCCCACAACTGCAGAATTTGGGCAACCGAAAATCCTAGAACGGTCGTGGAAACTCCACTGCACGACGAGAAAGTCACGGTATGGGTTGGATTTACCACATCTACCGTTATCGGGCCTTTTTTCTTCAAGGAAAATGCGTGATTCTGGTTTTGTAACTGCTACCGTGATGGGTGAGAGGTTCGCCGATATGTTACAGAATCGCATTATCCCCAGCCTGGCTGATAAACACCTGCTGGAACGTATGATGTTTATGCAGGATGGCGCTCCACCCCATATTGCTAGACGTGTGAAAGATCTCTTGCACGCAACGTTTGGTGACGATCGTGTGCTCAGCCGCCACTTTCGTCACACTTGGCCTCCCAGGTCCCCAGACCTCAGTCCATGCGATTATTGGCTTTGTGGTTACCTGAAGTCGCAAGTGTATCATGATCAACTGACATCTCTAGGGATGCTGAAAGACAACATCCGACACCAATGCCTCACTGTAACTCCGGACATGCTTTACAGTGCTGTTCACAACATTATTTCTCGACTACAGCTATTGTTGAGGAATGATGGTGGTCATATTGAGCATTTCCTGTAAAGAACATCATGTTTGCTTTGTGTTACTTTGTTATGCTAATTATTGCTATCCTGATCAGATGAAGCACCATCTGTCGGACATTTTTTTAACTTTTGTAATTTTTTTTTTTTTAATAAAACCCCGTGTCATTCCAAGCATGTGTGTCAATTTGTATCTCTGTATCTACATTATTCCGTGATTTATTCAGTTTTAAAATTTGTACTGACTTTTTGATCACCTGGTACATTGAGCAGTCACTGCCTGTAGCCCCTCTCTTCATCTGGGTGGTCAGTTGCTCAACAGTTGCACATCTATTCCCCCGTACATATCTCCATAGCTGATGTTCACCCTGTCATCTCTGGCCTGTGGTGGACCACAGTTGTCTCACGTATGGTTTTAGATTATATGCATACGACACCCAATGAGTATTACAGGCCACTGACAACACCTCATAAATAAATGAAAGTGAAATGTGTATGACATAAAAAGAAATAGCTTTCTGTTTAGTTGCTCAGACAGATCACATCTCCATGAAGATAGTAATAAAATGTAAAAATGTCTCATATGTCTAATTACTGTCTACTGTTTTTCCACAATAACTGATTTAATCTATATTATTAAATGCTATCCTAGAACCCAATACCAGTTGCAGCGTAGGGGCAACAAAAATTTGATTTTCGATATTTTGTGTAGTTACTGACCAAATTTAAAATGCTGTCTCAATATACTCATTATGAGGTATAATTTTATATTCAATGTTTAACACAATAAGACAAGTATCAGAGTTACATACTGCATGTTTGTCTTTGGGGTAGCATAACTAACAGAGCAATAATACACAGACCTATTCATCTAGTATTTAAGAGTGAGACCACTTAACAACTTTCACACAATTTCAAACCTTTACAAAATGTTTTTCTCAGCACAGAAAATGAAGGAAGGAAAAAAGTTTATCGATTACTACATTTTTGGTCTTCCTGCAGAAAAACTTTAGCATCAGGTATTACATTTTAATGCAGTACTTCTTTAGTACTAGCTTGATTCACAACGCAGTCCACGGACAGCATCCACATATATCACTGAATGTAACTGCACAGACAGCATCCACATATATCACTGAATGTAATTGCAAAGACAGCATCCACATACCAGGTGTACCGGTATGAAATGAGCATTTTTTCGTGAAAATGAAACACTAATTTTGAATTGAAAAGTAAAAACATTTTATTCAAAGTACTGACCATTACTTTCTATACATTTGGACCACCTTTCTGGCAATTTGTGGACGCCAATAGAAATGTTCGTCTTTTGAAGCAAACTGATCAGTCACCCAATTTTCGACTTCTTCGTAGGAATCGAAGTGTTCCTCAGCCAATGTGTGTCTCATTGATGAAAACAAATGGTAGTCGGAAGAGGCCAAGCCTGGTGAATACAGCGGGTGGGGAAGCGCCTCCCAGCCAAGTGTTTAGATTGTATCCTGAACCAGTTTTGCTTTGGGTGCAGGTGCGTTGTCGTGTAAAAAAAATTACTTTGCCATGTCTTCTGGCCCATTCTGGTCTTTTTTCGATCAATGCATAGTTCAAACTGTTACTGTAGCGATTAGTATTCACAGTTTCACCGGGTTTTAGAAGCTTGTGATACACCACACCTTTCTGATCCCACAAAACACAGAGCACTGTCTTCTTGCCGAATCGATCTGGTTTTGCAATCGATGTTGATGGTTGTCCTGGATTAACCCACAATTTTTCCCATTTAGGATTCTTAAAATAAATCCATTTTTCATCGCCAGTAACAATTCGATGCAAAACTGATTTTCTTTCATGTCTTTTAAGCAAAATTTGACAAATGGTTTTTCGGTTTTCATCTGTCTTTCAGTCAATTCATGTGGCACCCATTTTCCACACTTTTGGAGCTTTCCCATAGCTTTCAAACGGTCAGAAATTGTTTGTTGTGCAACATTTAGCATTGCTGCCATTTGCTTCTGACTCAGAGTATCATCTTCATCCAATATTGCTTGCAATTCGGCATCTTTGAACTTTTTTGGTGGTCTTCCATGTTCTTCATTTCTTACATCAAAATCAATATTTCTGAACCATTGAAACCACCTTTTGCATGTTGCTTCTGATAGAGCACAATCACCATATGCCTCGACAAGCATTCGATGTGACTCTGCAGCACTTTTTTTCAAATGAAAACAAAAAATTGATGCTTCCCGCAAATCATCACTTTCTGATACAAAATTCGACATTGTTAACACGATGAAAACATATGATGTTGTTTGTTCCATGACTTGATGTATACTAAATATCTTTGACAGATGTCATACCAACAACACAAAAAAAAATTAAGGCTCCACAACAAATTTTCCCTATCGACACATTTCTATCTTAACACTCATTTCATACCAGTACACTTGGTATATCACTGAATGTAATTGCACAATTATATCATTACACAACAATAGTTTAGAAATATGATGTGATATACATTGAGATGCCTATAAAACTAAATTTTGCTTCAAATGCAATGCAAACTGCATTGTTTATATTCATCTAACGTTTCAGAATGAGAGCTCCTAGCAACTTACAACAAACTTTAAGCATCTTTTTAAACTTTTTCTGACCTTTCTCTCACTTATGTGCTTAAAGCGAAATATTTAATATACACTACTGGCCATTAAAATTGCTACACCAAGAAGAAATGCAGATGATAAACGGGTATTCATTCAACAAATATATTGTACTAGAACTGACATGTGATTACATTTTCACGCAATTTGGGTGCATAGATCCTGAGAAATCAGTACCCAGAACAACCACCTCAGCCTGTAGTAACGGCCTTGATACACCTGAGCATTGAGTCAAACAGAGCTTGGATGGCATGTACAAGTACAGCTGCCCATGCAGCTTCGACACGATACCACAGTTCATCAAGAGTAGTGACTGGCGTTTTCTGACGAGCCAGTTGCTCGGCCACAACTGACCAGACGTTTTCAATTAGTGAGAGATCTGGAGAATGTGCTGGCCGGGGCAGCAGTCAAACATTTTCTGTATCCAAAAAGGTCCGTACAGGACCTGCAACATCCGGTCGTGCATTATCCTGCTGAAATGTAGGGTTTCACAGGGATCAAATTAACGGTAGATTCACGGGTCGTAACACATCTGAAATGTAACATCCACTGCTCAAAGTGCCATCAATGCAAACAAGAGGTGATCGAGACGTGTAACCAGTGGAACCCCATACCATCACGCTGGGTGATATGCCAGTATGGCGATGACAAATACACGCTTCCAATGTGCGTTCACTGCGATGTCGCCTAACACGGTTGCGGCCATCATGATGTTGCAAACAGAACCTGGATTCATCCGAAAAAATGACGTTTTGCCATTCATGCACCCAGGTTCGTCGTCGAGTACACCATTGCAGGCGCTCCTGTCTGTGATGCAGCGTCAAGGGTAACCGCAGCCAGTGTCTACGAGCTGATAGTCCGTGCTGCTGAAAATGTCGTCGAACTGTTCGTGCAGATGGTTGTTGTCTTGCAAACGTCCCCATCTGTTGACTCAGGGATCGAGACTTGCAATGCGGATAAGATGCCTGTCAAGTCGACTAATAGTGATACGAGGCCACTGGGATCTAGCACGGCGTTCCTTATTACCCTCCTGAACCCACTGATTCCATATTCTGCGAACAGTCATTGGATCTTGACCGACGCGAGCAGCAATATCACGATACGATAAACTGCAATAACGATAGGCTAAAATCCGAACTTTATCAAAGTCGGAGACGTGATGGTACGCATTTCTCCTCCTTACACGAGGCATCACAACAACATTTCACCAGGCAACGCCGATCAACTGCTGTTTGTGTATGTGAAATCGGTTGGAAACTTTCCTCATGTCAGCACTTTCTGTCGCCACCGGTGCCAACCTTGTGTGAATGCTCTGAAAAGTTAATCATCTGCATATCACAGTATCTTCTTCCTGTCTGCTAAATTTCGCATATGTAGCAAGTCATCTTCGTGGTGTAGTAATTTTAATGGCCAGTAGTGTATTAATTCATGTGAGCATTAATCTAACATTTGAAGTGGTTTTACACCTGGAAGATCGAACTCTTAAAGACTCTGGTTTACTGGTTATTACCAAACATCTTCAAATTTGTTAAAAATAAATAAAAGGCTAGTTAAGTGTAGTCACACCTAACTTAAAACATGTGAACGACCCCCCCCCCCCCCTCACACCACACACACACACACACACACACACACACACGCTATTAAGTAAAATGATGTACATTATATAAATAGCGGCTGCAGAGAAAATAGTCAATTCATAGGTTATGAACAGTACTACAGTACTGATAAAGAACAAAGCTATACAAAATTGAATTGCAGGATCTATAAAGGAGCACAAATTAACCTGGCCCTTTTGCTGTGGATGATGCGAGTGTAAACATGCAATACCCACCTACGTTACACTATTTGGCTGGAAGTGAAAGGAGGGGGAGGGGGGAGGGGGAGGTTGAAAATGTGTAAGGGAAACGAGTCCTGCCACTTCCTCACATGCTAGGTGGTACACTGGAATCAACACTGTGTACACATGTCTGGTACAATGCTTGAGGGTGTTAGCTAAGGTTGGCAATGGACAGGAACTATATGTACCAGCCAGGAGTCATCTGACTCCCAACCATTCCTTTGTTCCCAGACAAGGGACAATCTCCTTTTGCCACCATTGTGCTGCAACTTCTGTGATGATTTTTACCCTCCACACCTCCTTCAAGCACTAAATTGGTTATCTCTTGACGCCTTAGAATGTGTCCTACCAACCGATCCCTTCTTTTACTCAAGTTGTGCCATAAATTTCTTGTCTCCCCAATTCTATTCAGTATTTCCTCTTTAGTTACGTGATCTACCCATCTAGTCTTCAGCAGTCTTTTGTAACAACACATTTCAAAAGCTTCTATTCCCTTTTTGTCTAAACTGTTTATCGTACACATTTCACTTCCACGCATGGCTAGACTCTGTACAAATACTTCCAGAAAAGATGTCCTCTTCACTTAAATCTGTACTCGACATTAACGAATTTCTCTTCTTCAGAAATGCTGTTCTTGCCATTGCCATTCTACATTTATATCTTCTCTACTTTGACCACCATCAGTTATTTTGCTGCCCAAATAGCAGAACTCATGTACTACTTTCAGTGTCTGATTTACCACTGTCTTGCTTTTATTGATGTTCATCTAATATCTTCCCTTCGAGATGCTGTCCATTCTGTTCAACTGCTCTTCCAAGACTTTTGCTTCCTCTGACAGAACTACAATTTATTTATTCATTCCATGTGATCTGATGGTACACAGTGTGTTGCAGATGTCGGAAAATATCATTTAACATTGTTAACATATATTAACATAAGCCCATAGTATCCTAATGTATTAGATTGCTCAATTGTTTTCAATTTAACACAAACAACAAGATTACTGTTCTAAGAATTCATTTACAGAGTAAAAACAGTGACACAACAAATATGACTTCACGGCTTTGCTAAATTTTATGTTGTCTTCGATGGACTTAATACTAATGGGAAGATTGTTGAACAGTTGGAGGGCCATGTGGAAAGCTCCCTTTTTACACAGTTGAGTGTTTGTACATATAACATGCAGGTTTGCATTTTTCCTGGTGTTGTGTTCATGTATTTCATTATTTTTTACGACTCTGGGGTCAGTTGGCACTATGTGGTTTCTGAAAAATTTTAGAGTCTCAAGAATGTAGAGGCAAGGGAGAGTAAGGATTTCCAACTTTCTGAAGATGGGTTTGCAGGAGTCTCTGGGTTTGCTCCCAGTAATAATCCTCATTGCTCTCTTCTGGATTCTGAATGTGCTCAGAGCAGTTGGAGAATGTCATCAGCAAACTTCAAAGTGTTTTATTTCTTCTCCCTGAACTTTAATTTCTACTCCAATTTTTTCTTTCACAATATTCCTCAGAGCTGAAGGAAGAAATACTTGAAGCCACCCTGTCAGAATCCAAATCTTCATACAATAAATGATTCTCTCTTCCATGCAGTGCATTAATGATTCCATACTTCTTAAACTATTTAATCATTGTTTCAGTTATAAAAAGAGTCCCACAAAGTTTTCACCCACTAACAACTTGAGAAATGCCAGGTCTCTTCCCACTTTCAATTTCAAAATTTGTAGATTGTATCTATCTGTTTCACTTCTCCTCCCTTAGTGTTGATACATACATCTAGTGGTTTAAGTAAACTAGTTATCTCTACTGGAATTACAGCTAACTGAGTCTCCAATTCATCCAAAAGTTCACACTTTCCTCTTTTCTTTGCATTAATGACAATTTGATAAAATTCAACAATTTTTTCTTCACACTCAGCTGGCATCTTCTCTGATAGTTCTGTCTCGGCCCATATACATAGCCGGTGCCTCTTCATAAATCACGAACACAGTGATATCGATCCAAGGAAGTCATGAATCCCTTTATTGGTGGATATTGCTTTCACATAATGAATGATCACTACCATAGAAAAATTCCCATTTGCCTGTTCTCTAAAATACAAGTATTGAGTTCTCCTTCAAGTTTTGGCTGTTTCACAGTTCCACTTCTCAGATTATGTTTACTATGAGGTTGCTTTCTGGCTTCCCGGCAAGTTCTCATCATCTTGTTTAGTTGGAGGTGGCCCAGAATGCCTTTATTGCAGCACTGTTTCCACACTCTTCACCATTATGCAGTCAATTATAGCTTAAATTCAATAGTTAGCAACACCATTTTTCAGCCACAGCTTGCAAATAAAACCACAACACAGGTATGACACAAGTGGTTCCAATAACTGAAGCTTCAAAGAACAATACAAAAACAGTTAACAACAACGCGTGTGCACCCACTTAACTCTACACAATTAGAATGTTCAAAATTCACAAAGAATGTAACAATGAATTGTTTCAGGCTGAAACAGAAATTTTGAAGAAATAGAGCTTACTGGTACCAGCCTCAACTTGCAATTGGTGTATAAGACACATCCAGTTTTTGTGCCTATTTTTGAAGGAAAAAATTACACCTCCTACAAGGGTTGGAACTTAAATAGTGGCAACTATTTATTCACAACTGATACAAAAGAGTTACATGTTTGCACCTGTTACTGTCCTTAAAAGTAGTCACCAGCATTGTGTAGAACTTGTTGCCAGCGATGTGGAAGGCATGAGCAGAGCCTGTTCTGTTGGTGCGAAAGGAGCAGTCTACTGCCTGTCAAATCTCTGGAACAGTTCTGAAGCGAATGCCACGAAGTGGTTCCTTCATCTTCGGAATCTCATCAAAGTCACAAGGACTAAAGTCCAGGGAGTATAGTGGAGGGTACAGTACTTCCCAGACCCATCGACCGAAGAGAGCAGCCACAGCTTGCGCTGTATGCACCCGCGCATTGTCGTGCAAAATGACGGGTGGGTTGCGCATAAAGTGTCACCACTTCTTTCACAAAACTGGTCGCAGGCGATACTCCAAAAACAAACAGTAATACTGTGCACTGACGGTCTGCCGTGGAGGAACCTAATGCATTAGGATAACACCATCACAATCGTACACGAGAATCACCGTAACTTTCACCATACTAGGACTATGACGCACTTTCAACTTTTGCGGCGGCCCATAATGATGCCATTCGTCGGATTGGCGTTTCAGTTTTGGCTCGTACGATGTGGCCCACGTCTCATCCAGTGTTACGATACAGCGTAGGAAAAACCTCTCCTTTGCACTCACAGCACTCTAAGCGCATCTGAGCAGCGTCGTAACGCATCTATACTGCATTTCCGTCAAGTCGTGTGGAACCCATTGTGATGCAATTTTTTGCATGCCCAGGCATTCCTTCAGGATGCGAAGCACAGTCGTATGCGCTAATCCAGTTTCACGGGTGAGCTCACGAACCATATGGCGGCAACAGCGTGCACTACTTTTTCAGAGACACTACGACGACTTGCCCGATGCACATCTGCCACAGTTTGACGACCTTCGTCAAAGGCTTTTACCTAATGTGCCGTTGAAGGCTTTTACCTAACGTGCCACTGTTCTGTATGGCTATGCCAATTCCCTGCACGCCTCTAGAAGATCTCAATGTCACTGTCGTGCTGTACGACCTCTGGCACATTCAATCTCGATGCAACTACGTTGTTCCTGTTTCGAAAACATAGTGACACTGCAACATTGGACCACTCGCTCACTAGTGACTGTGTTTCCCTCGACTGTGCGTAAGCCGGTGATCTGGGATGGGTGAGTCCATTTGCTCAGAGGTAAGGTAGGTATGTCAACAACGTGTGCTATCAGTGACAACAGTAGATTCCATTGCATAGTGTCTCCACAGCAGTGTTGCCACTATTTAAGTTCCAACCTACGTATGCTGGCAAATACAGTAAGTTGTGGCAGTAAAATGGTGTGAATGTGCCAGCTGGCTGTACGGAATCAGCACTGCAAGTTAGGACAACGTGGGTAAGTGACAGAATAGCAGAGGGGAGCTATTGTGTTTGTATGAACCAGTTACTACACGTAGAATGAAGTTTCTGATTTCTTTGTGTGTCAAAAGCGCACTGTCTGTGTCTACAAGGAATGTCTTATCATGTGCAACCATGTGACAAGGGGGAAGAACAGTGGTCATAAAAACATCCTAAATGACAGGGACCAGAGATGAGTGACACGCTTGGTCAACAACACTCAGTTTCTACACCAACAAACGCACTTCCTTTTCCACCAATTTCAAAGCCAACAATGTGAAGGCAATTGCACGCAGTGGACATACGAAGTTGGACACCTCGTCAAAAGCCATCGCTCACAGTGGCACAAAGTTACAAGATGCCGTGGTTCTAAAATCAAACTTTCCAATGTTTCTAGTGTTGATTTCCACATGGTTTATTTGATGTACTCTAATAGTTTGTTTATTATAATCATTTAACACTTTTGTGTCCATCAAGAAATAAATTTGAGTGGAGAACATTTCTGGGCTATAGTCTTTTGCTATCTTAAATCGTCATTAGTGCCTAAGCAATGAAAAGATCAGCTTTGACATGCATTTGGCAAGGAAGCCCTGTACAAAGCAACAATTTATAATTGGTACAGCAAATTCAAAATGAATAGGTTTTCTGCTTAGTGATAAATTTTGTAAAGGACACCCTAGAACTACTGTTTCTAATGAAAATACTGCTACTGTTCAAGCTGTGCTTCAAGGAGATTGACTGACACGAATTAATTCGGGTGACATTCAGCACTGGTATGAATCAAATCCAAGACGTTTTACATCAACAGTTACATGTGAGAATACCTTGCTGTCGACAGTTTCCACTCCCGACGAACAATGACGACACGCTGATATGTGCAGAAACACTCTGGAAACATTACAATATGGCACTTCAAACTTGGTTTGGAACATTCTTACTGGTGATGAATCTTGGACTCACTGTAAAAATCCCGCAAAGAAAAGTCAATCAGCTCAAAGGATCTTTCGGATAGAACCTAAGCACACAAAAGTCTGACAAATTCACAGTCCTCTTAAGAAGTTGTCGGACCCCCCCCCCCCTTTTTTTTAACAGACTATATTGTTGATACAGCATTAATAGCATTAGAAGTTAGACATACTGTTACAAGCTACTTGTCACACAAAAATCTGTTTACTGGAAATGATTTTAAAGTTTGTTTGGTGAAAAAGAAATAACAATTTTTCATCATGGCAATTCATAATTGCATACAGCAAAACAACTGAGAATCTGTTTACAGTCCCTGAAAGTCAGCACCGTGTACCCTCCGCCACACAGCCCCCACCTAGTAATACCATTTCCTTTTGTGCCCAAAAGTTGAAGATAAAATCTATATCTATACTCTGCAAACCACTGTGAAGTGCATCACAGATGTTCCATTGTACTAATTATCAGAGTTTCTTCCCATTTCATTCACATATGCAACGTGGGAAGAATGGCTGACTGAATGCCTCTGTGGAAGCCGTGACCGTGTTATTATTGTAATCTTGTCCACATGATCCCTACGTGAGCAATAAGCAGGGGGTTGTAATATATTCCTGGAGTCATCATTTGAAGCCAGTACTTGAAACTATGTAAGTAGGCCTTCTCAGGATAGTTTACGTCTGTCGTCTGTCTTCGTGACGCTGCCAAATCAGTTTCTTCAACATCTCCATGGCACTCACCTATGGGTCAAACAATCCTGTGACCATCCGTACCAACCTTCCCTGTTAGTCATATTCGGTACAGGTCCCATACACTAAAGCAATATTTCAGAAAGAGCCGCACAAGTGTTTTGTATGCAATCTCTTTTGTAGGCTAATTGAATTATACCAGTACTCTACCAATAAACTGAAGCCTACCACCCGCTTAATCACGACAGAGCCTACACGATCATTCCACTTTGTGTCCCTACAAACAGTCACACCTAGGTATTTGTAGGAGTTGGCTGATACCAACTGTGACTCACTGGTATTACAGCCATAGGATACTATGACTTATTGTTTTGTGAAGTGCACAACTTTACACTTCTGGACATTTAAAGCACGTTGCCAATCTTTCTAACACCCTGAAATATTATCAAGATCTGTCTGAATATGTATGCAGCTTCTTTTAGACAGTACTTCATTGTAGACAATAGCATCAACTGCAAAAAGCTTGAGTTTACTATTAATATCGTCCACAAGGTCATTAATATATAACGTGAATAACACTGGTCCTAACACACTTACCTGGGGCACATTGAAGTTACTTCTACATCTGATGATGACTCTCCATCCAAGATAACATGCTGTGCCCTCACTACCAAAAAATTCTCAATCCACTCACAAATTTCACTTGATACCCCATATGACTATACTATTGATGACCAGCATAGATGTGGTGCTCAGTCAAACACTTTTCAGAAATCAAGGAAAACTGAATCTGCCTGACTGACTTTATCCGAGGCTTTCAATAAGTCATATGAGAAAAGTAGGAGCTGGGTTTTGACACTCGATGTTTTCAGAATCCGTGCTGGTTGGCATGGAGAAGGTCATTTTACTCAAGATTCCTCATTTTGTTTGAGCTCAGATTATGTTCTAAGCTACAACAAATCAATGTCAAGGATTTTGGGCAGTAATTTTGTGGATCACTTCTCCTACCCCACTTGTAAAGAGGTGTGCTTTCTTCAAACTGCTGGGTATGGTTTTTTGTTTCAGGGATTGATGATAATTATAGTTTGAAGATGGGCTAGCTCAGCTGCATATTGAGTATAGAATCTGACAGGAATTCCATTGGGACCTGTAGCTTCATTCAATTTTAATGATTTCAGCTGTTTCTCGTCACCACTGACACTTCTTTCACTCATCTTACACAGAATCACGTTTTTGTCATCAGATGAGGCAGTGGAATGTCATGAAAACCTGGTTTCTGAAGTGCCTCAAGAAGAGTACAATCACTGCTTTACGGAATGATTTCATCAAATGCAAAAATGTACGGATGTCAAAGGGGAATATTTTGGGAAAAGTATGTACAGTAAAACTCTTCTTTTTACACTTTTCAGAGACTGACCCAAAAAAGAGTACAATGTAGGAAAATGTAAAATACAGGAAGGCACAGGAGCCGGCCTGTGTGGCCGTGCGGTTCTAGGCGCTTCAGTCGGGAACCGCGTGACCGTTACGGTCGCAGGTTTGAATCCTGCCTCGGGCATGGATGTGTGTGATGTCCTTAGGTTAGTTAGGTTTAAGTAGTTCTAAGTTCTCGGGGACTGATGACCATAGATGTTAAGTCCCACAGTGCTCAGAGCCATTTGAACCCTTTGAAGGCACAGGAAACACAACAAAGGTGAATAAATTGCTCTTTACATTGTATAAAATATGAAATTAAAACAATTTAATTTTTACGTATTTAAAAAAATCTGAAATAATTGTTTGTTTTTGTTTCTTTGTAACAGCAATTGGCTCTACTTGTCTCTCCACAGTATACAAAGCGTTAATCACAAAGGCAGTGGCTGAGTGCTGACACACACAAATGCACACTTGGGTTTCCCTCATCGTTCTGATGATGTCCAATGGCATAAATAAAACACGGAAGCAAAAGTCTTTCATGAAACTATATTAAAGAGATATTTGTGTTCTAATGGGAGACTTATTATTGATAATGATTACAAAATTACGGTAAATAAAACTTGTAACACAATACTGGTTAAAACACAACAGCTGCAGAGAACAATGGACACAAAATCTATAGCTTGTTCCCGGCAAATAGGTTGCTTGGTTCAGGGACGTCCTGGGTGAGAAACAGTGTGGAAATCATCACCATCACCATCATCATCATCATCATCATCATCATCATCATGTTATGGAGCATCTTAAGGAGGAATGTTTACGTCTGACATCAGGTTGTACCAACCTACAGCCATCGACACACAGACCGTGCTGTTGAACACGAACGTGAAGTTCAACATGCTACTGAATGCTCAGAAACCACACGACCTAAGCATACGCTACGTATGCCTCAACACAGTACACGCGACTGCAGCACTTCCAAGTGGAAGTTGTTGGCTGCATCTGGCTCACACATCTGATTGTTTATGAAACAGATGGGCATAAAATTCCAACATTAGCTCTATCAAAACACACATTTGCTCCCTTACCCATACACTAGTTAGTTTGTTCTGTCTGTAGTATCCATGTCATAAGGCAAAAAGAAATTAATCATGTCCAGTCAATAAGGACATCGGCTTACAAAGGTTCCTTAACAAACAGTGCAATACAAATTCTCTCGCTTGATTACTATTCCTGTTCAGCAGCAGAATCTTTACAACATGTGAAATAAAAAACTTAAAGCAAGAAAGTGCAAAATATCTTACTGCAAGCTGTCTTGCAGATTAAGCCAATCAAACAAACTCATGCCTCAGAGAGAGTGCACTTATATTTATATAGAGAGTGCACTTATATTTACATAACACTGAGTGCTATAGAATATACTTTTATTAAACTAATAAGAAATTATCAGAACCTATTACAAAATGTGAATATTGATGATAAAATTATTTGGATATAGTAAGGCAAGAACCAGCAACATATCAACAACTACATCACCATTCAGCGACGCTACTTCATTGCGCTATAGCAACTATGACTGTTGGGTGACCATACTTCGCATCTTACAATGTTTTAATCGTATATATTTTACTAACTGACATTTAATTATAACAAACTGTATCAATAACATTGCATTTCTTACGGATCCTGAGTGTATAACTGCCTTGAAAAGGTATACTTTCATAATACACAAGTTGCAATAATTCTTTAACAACCAATATGACATATCCCATCATTTTATTACAAAACAAAAAAAACCTTCAATTCATGATGAGTTTTTCAGAGCTTCTCAATTTTATGATGCTTGGAGATGGCACATATAAGCATGGGCTTCAACTGAAAGCCAACGCAGCCTCTCATGAGTCTGTACTGAAGAGATATGGCACATGCATGATAAAAGTGGTTTTCTTCCATCTCACTGGTCAATATTCAAACAAAAGTTCAAAATATCTGTCATGTTTGATACTGCTCTGCACATTTGGAAAAACTCCCAATGCACCTTCTCCATGCTACGATGTCAGAAACTGGCACACTCAACGCTCAAAATTTTAAAGCACAGTCCGTGTGCCGATGGCTTAAGACTGCACTCCAAGTACGGATTAGCGTATTTCACGTGGAAGTAATGACAATTCGTGAAAGCCCATTACAGAGACAGCCAACTTCAAAAGCAGTGTTTATTTATATAAATAACTGTGAAATTAAATTAAAGCTATTGTAATACAATGCAATGAGTAGGAGGAAGCTCGCTACTAAAGCCACTGTCATCTCATTTTGATAATTGTTAAGGCAGTGACTCAGTATACTTTCCCACCCTTCCCAACACTGAAAACCTATAAACAGGTGGCCGTGACCCGACACGCTGAGAGTTAAAATCTTGCTTACCGCACTAACAATATATTATGTGATCAATAACTCTGCATACAGTCTGCACTTTCTGCTTTGTTCTGAGGCTGATGTCGAACAGGTGCTTAACCTGCAGCGTGTGTGGACGGTGTAGTTGAGGCTACAGGTGGTTCTGCGATGTTTCGAGAGTGTCGCTCATAAAATGACTCGAGCCCATTCATTCAGTTAAACGTGATCACGAACACTGGCACTTATTTCAACATTCTCAGTGATCGAGTGTTGCTGCCCGTACACCTTCATCGTGCTGATGACGATCGGTTTGTGGGGTGCTCAACTGCTCGGTCATTAGTACCCGTACAAAGTCCCAATTTTTTCCACAGTCCAATTTTTTTTCCACAGTACAATCTAACCACTGTCACGAGTGATGACGATGATGACGAAATGGTGAGGACAACACAAACACCCAGTCTTATTGGTGAGGACAACACAAACACCCAGTCTTCTGGCAGAGATAATCCCCAACCTGGCCGGGAATCGAACCTGGGATCCCGTGATCCGGAGGCAGCAATGCTAGCCACTAGACCACGAGCTGCGAACGCCTTCACAACGAGACTGCTACGGACAGTATCACTTCCTAGATCGTAACAGCTGTGTACACAGGGCTGCAGATATACAACCTCATCTAGACGAATGTTCAGAACCCTCTCACACTTCGACTGGTCGGCCAGATCACTCGATCTTAATCTCACTGAAAATGCCTGGGACTAGGAACAGCAGGGAAAATGCAGAAACCACCCTCCCTGCAATTTGTTAACTGGACGAGGCATACAGGATGAAAACTGTAGATGTTCGTATCAAACCTAGTATCAGTGCGACACGTCTTGGTGGGTGAGTAATTTTTGTCAGGTGTTCCTGTCCCAACCACCTTTTGCTGTGAGAACCACTGCAGGACGTGCAGGAATAGAGTCGATTAGGTTCTGGAAGGTACCGAAAGCCGAGCCGACTGCAGTGCCGTTACCAGCTGTGCTATTTTTCTCGGTTCGGGATCCGTGACACGAACAGTCCGACAGATTCTCAAACGGATTTTAAACTGAGCAGTTTGGTGGCCAGTGTACTCATCCTGGTGCTCTTCACGTGTGTACGCTGCAAGCTGCATAAGACATTTCGTTGTCCTGCTGGTAGGTGCCACGCGCTGAGGAAAAACAAACTTCGTATAGGAGCGGACGTGGCCCCGGCAATAGCTGCATTGTGCTTACCAAAATACTGACATCACCCAGGGAATGTCACAAAAATATTCCTCAGGCCGTAACACTCCCTCCTGCAGTGTCAACCCTTCCGATGACCGTTACAGTGTGTTCGCTTCGAGAAATCTCGTGCTGCACACTCTGACGGCCACCTCTCCGATGGAGTACAAAATGCGATCCGTCTGGAAAGGAGACCTGTCACCCGCACTGGAGATCCAATTACAGCACTGGCACACAAATTCCTGCCTTCGTCGCCAATGAACAGCAGTCAGTGTAGTGCCCCCAGAATTTTACGAAAGTCTGGAGACACTCGTGTTCCAGCCGTTTCGAACACGCGTTATTTTAAAGCAGGGCGTAAGGATGAGCACGGGATAACTGCACCCATTTATTGTGCAGGCGAAACTGGGAGGGAGATAACTCGTCGGCGCCGGCAAATGTTCCGCACGACCTGCCGAGAATAATCAAATACAGCCCGAAGCTCCGTGGCCGGCTGCAAAGAGTAATGTAGCTTTGGATTGTTGGAAAACAAATGGAGTGACTCGAGATAGTGACTGTTTATTAGACGAACTGCTGTCGAGAGTACGTGGACTGGAAGTGGATAGTCAGCCATGATAAAAGCTTATGTATTAATTGTGTTCAAAAATGTGTAATTAACTGATTCAGGGTGCCCGGTAATATGTGGGCTTATGTCATAAAGTTTAGTTGTTTTTTTGTACAAAGTGGAAATAAATATGTTCTGGTGCACTGAATGATATTCCAAGAGTATCGTATTTTTTCAATAAGAAGATAGAGAGAGAGAGAGAGAGAGAGAGAGAGAGAGAGAGAGAGAGAGAGAAAATTTCCCCTTCCTAGCAGTGAAATCTTCGGAGAAGCGTCTGGTGCTAGCAGAAGACATCGGCACTGCAAGAAAGCAGAACCAGCATTCTTCAACAATTAAGTCCACGAAAATGCTTAAGCTGTATAGAGAGAGCTTAACATTACACCAGGCCACCGCATCAGGGCCCTGCTACAGAAACCCGCCACCGAATGGTCTCTGAGGATACACTGCCGGTAGCCCCTCGATTCGTCCGGACAGTCAGCTGCGAATCTATTCACCTGTTCCCATATCCGACAGCCGTCATTCGCCTGTCAGCTACGGCCAGTGATGCACCACAGTTGCCTCAGCACCGGTTTTGGAAACAGACATTTTGCCTTGCACATTATACGTGGTGACTCACGAGGTTTTCCCCCAGTCTGGAGGGTTTGTTTTGTTGTGGTCTTCAGCCCTGAGACTGGTTTGATGCAGCTCTCCATGCTACTCTATCCTGTGCAAGCTTCTTCATCTCCCAGTACCTACTGCAACCTACATCCTTCTGTATCTGCTTGGTGTATTCATCTCTTGGTCTCCCTCTACGATTTTTACCCTCCACGCTGCCCTCCAATACCAAATTGGTGATCCCTTGATGCCTCAGAACATGTCCTACCAACCGATCCCTTCTTCTATTCAAGTTGTGCCACAAACTCCTCTTCTCCCCAATCCTACTCAATACCTCCTCATTAGTTATATGATCTACCCATCTAATCTTCAGCATTTTTCTGTAGAACCACATTTCGAAACCTTCTATTCTCTTCTTGTCCAAACTAGTTATCATCCATGTTTCACTTCCATGGTCTGGAGGGTATTCCTTAGGTTATTTGGAACTAAAAATGTAAATAATGTAATGGGATCACATCCATAATTAAGGAGCTACAGTAATTGGAAAAACTCAGGAAAATAGCAGAAAAAAAGTTTTATTGTACGATTTCACTATCAAAAATTCACATAATAATTAATTTAAACAATTTTGTAGCAGTCTATTGCATTCTGAGTAGAATTAAAGCAAGTGTTCAAAATTTCCTCTCTGCATTTGAAGGCAAAGATTCGCACAGGAGTGAACCGCGCAAGCAGCAGTTCGTAGTTTCACACGCTCGTTCCTTATTGACATTGTGGCATCTAAAATGCGTTGTATCAATTCTTCTCGTGCTTCCACCTCAACTTTGTACACAATGTCTTTCATTCACCCCCAGATGCAGTAATCTAGCAGTGTTAAATCTGAGGATCTGGCACGCCAGTCGATAGGGCCCCCACAACCTATTCATCTGTGTGGGAACTGCCGATTAAGATAAGCTGTTACCACACGGTGGAAGTATGTAGGTGCCGTGTCATGTTGGACATACACGTGCTGTCTTGTTTCCAGAGGAACATCTTCAAGAAGCTGTGGTAAGTCTTCTCGTAAAAACTTACCGTACATATGACCATTTAAATTTCCCACAAGAATAAATGGTGCCATTAACTGGTCACATGCAACACCAGACCAGACATCATCATCATCATCATTTAAGACTGATTATGCCTTTCAGCGTTCAGTCTGGAGCATAGACCCCCTTGTAAAATTCCTCCATGATCCCCTATTCAGTGTTAACATTGGTGCCTCTTCCGATGTTAAGCCTATTACTTCAAAATCATTCTTAACCGAATCCAGGTACCTTCTCCTTGGTCTGCCCCAACTCCTCCTACCCTCTACTGCTGAACCCATGAGTCTCTTGGGTAACCTTGCTTCTCCCATGCGTGTAACATGACCGCACCATCTAAGCCTGTTCGCCCTGACTGCTGCATCTATAGGGTTCATTCCCAGTTTTTCTATGATTTCCTCATTGTGGACACCCTCCTGCCATGGTTCCCATCTACTAGTACCTGCAATCATCCTAGCTACTTTCATATCCGTAACCTCTACCTTATTGATAAGGTAACCTGCATCCACCCAGCTTTCGCTCCCATACAACAAAGTTGGCTGAAAGATTGAACGGTGCACAGATAACTTCGTCTCGGTACTGACTTCCTTCTTGCAGAAGAGAGTAGATCGTAGCTGAGCGCTCACTGCATTAGCTTTGCTACACCTCGCTTCCAGTTCTTTCACTATGTTGCCGTCCTGTGAGAATATGCATCTTAAGTACTTGAAACCGTCCACCTGTTCTAACTTTGTTCCTCCTATTTGGCACTCAATCCGTTTATATTTCTTTCCCGCTGACATTACTTCCATTTTGGAGATGCTAATCTTCATACCACAGTCCTTACATTTCTGATCTAGCTCTGAAATATTACTTTGCAAACTTTCATTAGAATCTGCCATCACAACTAAATCATCCGCATATGCGAGACTGCTTATTTGGTGTTCACATATCTTAATCTTACCCAGCCAGTCTATTGTTTTCAACATATGATCCATAAATAATATGAACAACAGTGGAGACAGGTTGCAGCCTTGTCTTACCCCTGAAACTACTCTGAACCATGAACTCAATTTACCATCAACTCTATCTGACTATCTATGTAAAGACCTTTAATTGCTTGCAAAAGTTTGCTTCCTATTCCATAATCTCGTAGAACAGACAATAACTTCCTCCTAGGAACCCGGTCATATGCCTTTCCGAGATCTATAAATCACAGATACAATTTCCTGTTCCACTCGTAACACTTCTCCATTATTTGCCGTAAGCTAAAGATCTGGTCCTGACAACCTCTAAGAGGCCTAAACCCACACCAGACATTGACACTTAATCAGCGTTGAAATTGAGATACTACTGTACCATTTGGATTGCTGATGCCATCTCTTGTAAAGGTTGCCTCATCACCGAACATTATGAAGCGACAGAGCTGCCGATTTCCATTTAACCACACACAAAAGTGCAAACAGTAGGCACAATCGTGTGGCTCTAAATGGTGAACTTTCTGCACATGAAAAGGATACAGTCCATTCTCATGAAGAATCCTACATAACTTAGTTTGTGAAACATTCAGTCGGACAGCTAGGCGTCTCGTACTTGAATGAGGACTATGTGCTCTACTGAATTACAAATGTTTTCCTCTTCTCGAACGTCACAATGTTTTTCGGAGTGAATATAAATACTGGGAAGAGTATCAGTTTCTAGCAATGCTCGATGTGTTCCACTAAATGTTTTGGCACTCGGAATCCTACAATTAGGATACTGACGGTGATATTCGGCAACAGCAGCTTTCGCATTACCATCACAGAAGCCCAAAATGTACACCACCTCTCCAAACTCCTGCGGTGAAAACTTGTATGGCATCACAAAGTATACTGTATACAGGAGACAATAACAGTAAACAGTGACTGCAGACAATAACAGTAAACAGTGACTGCAGCATCAACAACGAGATTGTTACCCAAACGTACTACTTACTGCACTCGCCTTCCTAAGACTGATAGCGTGTCCTGTGAACACAAGTATAGCGCTCCATACACCGTGGCATGTTTCAGAACTCTGTTGTAGCTCCTTAATTATGGATCTGATCACATTACTGTATTTACATTTTGTGTTCCAAATAACCTAAGGATAACCTCCAGCAACTGGGGCAGAACCTCGTGACTCACCCTGTATTTTATCCACAGTGGCACACGAACTGTTCTCAAACTGTGCTGTTTCGAAAATGCTTCAACCCCTCATCCAAAATCAATGACTGTGACGTCAGATAAATCGCTCCACTTCTGCATCATGACAACGACTGCACTGCTTTTTGCACCCCCAACATGCTCTATATACCCTGCACTGCTGGTGCTGCCACTCGGCATGTGTGAGTCGTACTGCACGTCAATGTCGAATCTAGGCAGTGGTCATTTTAATGCGACTGAATTGTGTACGAGGAAACTCGATCACAAATCGATTTCAAATATGACGAGAGAGATGCTACCGGTGTACTTTGTCCGATCAAAAGTATCCGCACACATCTACGTATTGTCGAATTAACCACTAAATGCCAGGAGAGACGGGCCCACCAGTACAAGAGGAGCCAGGCAGTACTGTGTTGTCAGCAGGTGAACAGTAACAACAGAATGGGTCGGTCAAGAGAGCTTGGTGGCTTCAAATGTGGACTAGTTACTGGATGCCAGCTGAGTAAAACAACCATAAGGGACATTTGAACCCTTCTAACGCTGCCAGAGATGACCGTCGGTGATGTGACTGTCGGGTGGAAATGAAAAGGAACAATCGCGGCTAAAGCAACATCCGCACACGCCTCGTGTACTTACCAACTGGGACTGTCAAACATTGCAGACAGTGGTTGCGGGAGGGTTTGGGTTTGGAAAATGCTTCACAAGTGTTAACTGCTATCACATTTAGCACCTACAGTGAAGTACAGAGGAGGTGGCATTACAATACGGGTGTGTTTTTTGTGGGTAGCGTGTGGTCCCCTTACTGCACTTGAAAAAAATGTTGAATGCATTGCAAACTGCGTAAAGTAGCGGACAGTAGAGGAACAGTCTACAGTCTCTTTGTATCATCATGACAATGCACCCTGTTGTAAAGCAACAGTTTGTGGACAATAACATTCCTGAAATTGACTGGCCTGTGTAGAGTCAAAACCTGAACCCAATGGAACACGTATGGAATGAGTTAGAACATCAGTTTTGCTCCAGACACTAGCATCCTATACAGGATGGAGAAAAATTGTGTCACGAAAGTATAACCCAGGATTGCTGATGCCAGTAGGAAACAAAATTGCTAATGTCGTGTAGGTTGACGGCGCACAATTTTTAGAACTACAGAACCTCGGTACCACGCGCTGCAATTGGCCGCGGGATTGCCGTTTTCCCAGATGCTCTGGACAATGCGTGACCACAAATGTTTTGCCTGCCGGAGACCGCGACATATCCGAGACAGCCCGCACGCTCAGCGGTAGGACACAAGCTTTCCACTCTGGGGGCGAATCCGTCGGGGTCCCAACACATCCGCTGTAGGTCCGTGATAAACGTACTGGGAACAAACCCGTCAACAGTTGTTATTTTGCATACAGAAAGTCTTTTACAAGTTGTGTCGGCCCTGAAAAGGGCCTCTTCTGTAGCTAGGATATTGTTTACTTAAAGCAGGTGCTCAAACTGGCGAAATTCTGACACAACACGAGCTCGGTAACGTCGAATGGTGTTTTGCCGAACTCTTTCAAAGATCCTCGACATTGCCCTGATGTGATTGGTGGTATGTTGAATATAATCCATTAATTCCGCTTCATTTCTAGGTTGTTCGTGTCCAGGTGGGTGACCTAGAACCCTGAAGAATCCCCACAGGAAATAGTCCAGTGGCGTGAGGCCCGGTGATCGCGGGGGCCGTGTCCTACGAGCGCCTCTGCCAATTATCCAGTCATCGAAGAGTTCATTTAAATATCTGTGCACAGCACAATATCAGCGCCCCATCGTGCTGCAACCACAAGTGTAACCTTATGTCCAGCGGAACATTTCCAGCAGGCCAGGTAGAGTTTCTCACAAAAAATGAAGGTAATTTGACCCGGTAAGTCGAGGAGGTAGACGGACCGGCCCAATCAGATGGTGACCCACAATGCCTGCCCAGATGTTGAGCGAAAATCGTTCCTGGTGTCCGTAGATGTACGTGACGTGTGCATTTCCCCTCACCCAGTAATGACTGTCTCGAATGCTGTAAAGGCCATCCCACTGGAAGGTGCACTCATCGGTAAACGACACAATGGTGAGGAAGTCGGGATCTCGTGCAACACATCGCAGAAACCACCGGCAAAACCCTAGCCCGTGTTCGTAGTCCACCACAGGATTTAGGTCTTGCACAGGGTGGAAACTAAATGGACGCTGACCGTCATCCCTCAAAACCTCCCAGGCTTGCCGACGAATGGCTCACGTCGTGTCCACCCACTCGAGTACTTGTCGTAGCTGCTTCCTCAAAGTGCTCGAGAACAGTCTGTTCAAATTCAACTCCTCAAGCAACCTGACGGTGTGTGGCGCAGGGTACCCTGAGTACCTCTATCGGTTCTCCCTTCTGTTCCAGTCTCGTATTGTTCGTGGAACGAAAGATTGTCGGTATGCTTCTGTGTGGGCTCTAATCTCTCTGATTTTATCCTCACGGTCTCTTCGCGAGATATACATAGGAGGGAGCAATATACTGCTTGACTCTTCGGTGAAGGTATGTTCTCGAAACTTTAACAAAAGCCCGTACCGAGCTACTGAGCGTCTCTCCTGCAGAGTCTTCCACTGGAGTTTTTCTATCATCTCCGTAACGCTTTCGCGATTACTAAATGATCCAGTAACAAAGCGCGCTGCTCTCCGTTGGATCTTCTCTATCTCTTCTATCAACCCTCTCTGGTATGGATCCCACACCGCTGAGCAGTATTCGAGCAGTGGGCGAACAAGTGTACTGTAACCTAATTCCTTTGTTTTCGGATTGCATTTCCTTAGGATTCTTCCAATGAATATCAGTCTGGCATCTGCTTTACCGACGATCAACTGTATATGAACATTTCATTTTAAATCACTCCTAATGCGCACGCCCAGATAATTTATGGAATTAATTGCTTCCAGTTGCTGACCTGCTATTTTGTAGCTAAATGATAAGGGATCTATCTTTCTATGTATTCGCAGCACATTACACTTGTCTACATTGAGATTCAATTGCCATTCCCTGCACCATGCGTCAATTCGCTGCAGATCCTCCTGCATTTCAGTACAATTTTCCATTGTTACAACCTCTCGATACACCACAGCATCATCTGCAAAAACGCCTCAGTGAACTTCCGATGTCATCCACCAGGTCATTAATGTATATTGTGAATAGCAACGGTCCTATGACACTCCCCTGTGGGACACCGAAATCACTCTTACTTCCTAAGACTTCTCTCCATTGAGAATGACATGCTGTGTTCCGTTATCTAGGAACTCCTCAATCCAATCACACAACTGGTCTGACAGTCCTTATGCTCTTACTTTGTTCATTAAACGACTGTGGGGAACTGTATCGAACGCCTTGCGTAAGTCAAGAAACACGGCATCTACCTGTGAACCGGTGTCTATGGCCCTCTGAGTCTCGTGGACGAATAGCACGAGCTGGGTTTCACATGACCGTCTTTTTCGAAACCCATGCTGATTCCTACAGAGTAGATTTCTAGTCTCCAGAAAAGTCATTATACTCGAACATAATACGTTCCAAAATTCTACAACTGATCGACCTGTGAACCGGTGTCTATGGCCCTCTGAGTCTCGTGGACGAATAGCACGAGCTGGGTTTCACATGACCGTCTTTTTCGAAACCCATGCTGATTCCTACAGAGTAGATTTCTAGTCTCCAGAAAAGTCATTATACTCGAACATAATATGTTCCAAAATTCTACAACTGATCGACGTTAGAGATATAGGTCTGTAGTTCTGCACATCTGTTCGACGTCCCTTCTTGAAAATGGGGATGACCTGTGCCCTTTTCCAAACCTTTGGAACGTTACGCTCTTCTAGAGACCTACGGTACACCGCTGCAAGTAGTGGGGCAAGTTCCCTCACGTACTCTGTGTAAAATCGATATGGTATCCCATCAGCTCCAGCGGCCTCTCCTCTTTTGAGCGATTTTAATTGTTTCTCTGTCCCTCTGTCGTCTATTTCGATATCTACCATTTTGTCATCTGTGCGACAATCTAGAGAAGTCTTCCTCTCTGAAACAGCTTTGGAAAAAGACATTTAGTATTTCGGCCTTTAGTCTGTCATCCTCTGTTTCAGTACCATTATGGTCACAGAGTGTCTGGACATTTTGTTTTGATCCACCTACCGCTTTGACATAAGACCAAAATTTCTTAGGATTTTCTGCCAAGTCAGTACATAGAACTTTACTTTCGAATTCATTGAACGCCTCTCGCATAGCCCTCCTCACACTACATTTCGCTTCGCATAATTTTTGTTTGTCTGCAAGGCTTTGGCTATGTTTATGTTTGCTGTGAAGTTCCCTTTGCTTCCGCAGCAGTTTTCTAACTCGGTTGTTGTACCACGGTGGCTCTTTTCCATCTCTTACGATCTTGCTTGGCACATACTCATCTAACGCATACTGTACGATGGTTTTGAACTTTGTCCTCTGGTCCTCAACACTATCTGTACTTGAGACAAAACTTTTGTTTTGAGCCGTCAAGTACTTTGTAATCTGCTTTTTGTCACTTTTACTAAACAGAAAAATATTCCTACCTTTTTTAGTATTTCTATTTACGGCTGAAATCATCGATGCCGTCGTGTTCGAGGTCTTCCGGCATCACCGTGATATCTCGCTAAGGAGCCCGTTTTGGCAGGTTGCTGGTGAATTGCTGTGAATGTTTGCAGCTGTGGGTGGCGTCTTGCTGGGTACTGTTTCTCACATAACCATCGAGCTTCATGCACATTACCATTGGCTAGTCCATAAACAAAAACCATATCTCGTTGTTCTTCAAACCCTGCTTACTGTATGACTAAACTGCAGGTGACATGTGTGTGCTCCGAATGTGCAACTGCCTCTGACGTGAGGTGGAGACAAACAGTAAGACCTATTCGACACGTGTACAAATCACGTTAGGGCAGTGACGGGTTGAGGCACGTTTTTGTGTGTGAACTGACAACGGTAGTGCTGTCCGTCAACCGACAAACGGCAACAGGGTAATCCCGCAGCCAATCGAAGCGTGTAGCACCAAGTTTCCGTGGTTAAAAAATGGTGTGTTGTCGAGCTACACAACAATAGTAATTTTGGTTCCTACTAGCATCAGCTATAAAGGGCTAAAATTTCGCAACACAATTTTTCTCCACCCTGTATTACCTTCTCTGACTGTGGCTCTTGAGAAAGAATGGGCTGCCATTCCTCCACAGACACTTCACTAAAATCGTCCGCAGCAGAGTTCAAGCCATCTCAAAGGTGAATGATGGGCATACCACCCATTAATGTCCACTTATAGGTGTCCGCATCTTTTGATCAGATAGTGTACAACTGCTTTGAAAGTGGCAAAGGGTCTGAAATGGCGAAGATGCAAAACAGACACTAAAGTAAAATGTCAACTTGTTCCACTCAGATCAAACTAATTTTAGCATGCCTTTGGTTTTCATTCTGTAGTGAAAACTGCTACCGGAGATTGCCACGTCCTCACACAGCAGACAGCAGTCCAGTTTTTTCATGAATAGATGATCTTTTGTGAAGCTTTTGCTGATTTCTTAAATGCAACAGGGTCCTTCCAGTTAACCTGTGGTGCAAATTGTCAGATACGTGCCTTAGACAAACTAGGAAAATGAAATACCTTTTCTCGCTTCACAGTCAAATCCAACGGTGGAAAATTCACGTCGGCTCGCTTGACTGGCTCTTCTTTAATAACACGATTTTTCACCGGCGGCCACACCGTGGGTCGTTTCTCTCCTCCTCCCAGATTCTCGCCGTCCTAAAACAGCACTCACATCTCAAATAAAGAAAGGGTGTCCCTACGGAATGTTACTTTTGAGTGCATAACATCATACAAATTTATTGAACAAATTCAGCAATTTACATACCATTGCAATGGACGCTACCTGTGTTTTTGTAAGAAACGTATTACTCAAAAGAAGGCACACTCTCCTGGTTTCGATGAAATTTTCCAAAATTTTTTGGCATTCTTATGTCTACATTTCTGAAATTACATGTTGAATCACAGCTTTAAGTTCTGAAAGTGACTGTGGTTTGTTGGAATTAACACGAGATTTCAAACTCCCACAGAGAGAAAGCACACAATGTCACATCATAAGATCTGGATGGCCGATTCACATCACCACTGTCAGAAATCACAGGGCCAGGGAATCTTTCTCATAAGAAGTGCATTGCTGCAAGTGATGAGTGACATATATATTCCAGTCCACTCCATTATGTAATCCACCAACAACAGAAAACGATTCAAATGAAGCCTCTGTCGCTATGCCAGATATTCCTCCTGCCATTGTGAGGTTTAATTACAAAACACCTTCTTTCTAATTACTTTTACAGTTTATTACCCTCTCCCCCTACCCCCTCCCTCCTAACTCATTATTCTCAATGTTTTTGCTATTTACTTATTATTATTATTATTATTATTATTATTATTATTATTATTATTTTTTTTTTTTTTTTTTATTTTTTTTTTTTCCCCACTCGCCTTTTCGCGATATTTGATCTGCTGCTCGTTACATTCATGTGTTTGAGCTAGAATTTTTTCCTCACTGTTTCAGTCTGATGACGCAATAACTGTGTGAAATGCATAATTGGAACTAATAAACAATTACATAACTGCAACACAAACTGATTACTCATTTGAATGTGATAGGTTACACCAGGAATGAGCAGCCTGTGGGCCGTATATGGCTCGCAGAAGAAAGTCACAATCCTAATTATATGAACACGGTGTCTGTTCTTTTGGACCATTTTGATCCTGTAGTCATTACAAATCGAGATACAAAGGAATTAAAAGATATTTAGCTACTAGTGGGCATTGATTTACATTCATAAGGAGTCCTGGGTTCGAATCCCGGTCCACCACAAATGTTCAACGTTCCCATTTGAAGTAAATTAATTACCAGTGGCAGATAAATGTCATTAATTCCTTTGTATCTTGATTCATAATGGCTGCAGGACCAAAATGGTGTCCGTTCTTTTGGACACACAATTAAGGTGAAACTGGCCAATGATCCCTTTGGGTCAGATGCACACCACGCTCTGATCAGTGACACATTGTGAGCAATGAGGATAACGGGCAAGGGTCACCACATTCACAATACGTGTACGAGTTGAGAATTTGGGTGTGACGCGAGGCGTGCTACAGTAGTCCGTGCAGTCACAATGACCGCAGTGTCCAGATGGTTTAGCAGTCAGAGCACATGCCTAGTAACCAAGAGACTTGCATTCGAATCCTGGACTGGCGCAAATTTTCAGCTTTCTCCATTGATGTAAATCAAAGCACGCTAACAGTTAAATGTCATTAATTCCTTTGTGTCTTTACTCCTAATTGTTTGGCAACTGGGAACGCCTATCTCATGGGCGTATTTTGTTTTCTATTCTTTCTCGTTTTAATATTAGTAAAGAATTCTTATCTGTTATGAACATATTAAAACACTGCAACTGTTGAAACTGAAGATAATTTATGATGAACTAATGAATCCAGAAATGCTTCTCAATTGCTAAACATGTATGAGAATCGGGTATATGTCATGACCTACTTCTCCCCCCTCCCCCCGCACTTTCTCTGTGTATCATCTCCCCCCCCCCCCCCCAAATATCTCTCTCTCTCTCTCTCTCTCTCTCTCTCTCTCTCTCTCCCCCATCTCCTCTTCACCCTTTCCCCTCCCTCACTGACCTTCAGCCTTGTTTATTGTTTTTGCCAAAGAAATTGGGAATTGAAGTCACTTAAAATAAATGTGTAAATTGGTTGGGATTATTGATATACGGGCATGCGAGATCTCACCTGCTGCTGGATCTATGAGGGTAGTAGCTTCCATGACAGTATTCTGCATGGTTTTAATTTGCAAAAGGGTAGCATTACAGAATTTTGCACGATACAGATTCTTCAGAAGTATTCTTACCATAAGGCAATATGCCATACTTACAACCACCATGTTTCCTTTTAAAACCAATATAGCTGTGTATACAATATTTGTTTAAAATTATATACAAGGTGTTTGGGGTGATAGTATAAGTCAGGGGCGGGCAAGCGTTGCACGCGGCTCATGAGCGCACAGCACTGCACGTGTGCTGCACGCGTGCAGTCGTCGACCGGGCCAGTGGCGACAGTCGGCAGGTTGCCGCAGTGTAGTACCGGGCTAAGCTGCAGATGTTGATGTGAAGCGACCACTACGTAATGAACGTTGTATTTCAAGAACCGGAAAACGCAGAGTGAATCAAGGAAACGGAAATGTGGAGATCTGCTATCTTTTAAAAAGGAATGGGAGAATCATTTTTTCTTTGTGCAAAAACATGAAAATTCAAAATGTTTAATATGTAGCAGTATTCTCGCTGGTAGGCGGAAGTTCAGTATTGAATGCCATTATAAAAAAAATCAGAAGAACGAGTACAATTTATTTTCGGATTCAGAGTGGACGGAGAAATTGACTGAGCTTAAGAAGAGCGACCTGACAATACTAGATGAATCTGACGTAAGTTGATGTTGTCACGAGAGATCTGCGAGTTTCTTTCGTCGTGTCTCTCATCTAACTGATTTAACATTTTATGGAGCACTGTTTTCAATTTTTCAGGACGACAACAATGATAGCCCAGCGGTACATGCAAGTTACGCTTAATATAGCGAGAGCTGGGAAACCATTTGCTGAAGGTGAGTTTATAAAGGAGTGCATCAATGATGCTGCTGATTTACTTGCCCACTGAATGTAAATCAGTTTCGAGCTATCACTCTTCTCACTGGGCTGTAAGTTGTCGTATATGTGCCAAGGCAGGTGACGATTACGTCAATTAAGAAGTGCAGTGCAGGAGTTTATTGCATTTTCCATCGCATTTGATGAATCCACAGATATTTCAGACACCCCGCAATTAGTGATTTATGTCTACTGCGTGGTCACTGCTCTGAACTTAAAAGAGGATTTTTTTGATATTATATCTTTAAAAAGCATGACCACCGGCACGGACATCCTAAAAGCCGTTGAAGAAGCTGTCGATTCAGCTGGCTTGAACTGGGAACGTTTGGTGTTAGTGACAACAGACAGAGCACCTGCAATGAACAGGGAACAAATGGGATTTGTTGGATTACTAAGAAAAAAGCTACAGTTGCCAGAAGAATCATTGTATAGCAACCACTGCCTTTTGCACCAAGAAGTACTTTGTGCAAAATCAGCAAAACTGGGGGACGTCATGCAAGTGGTTATTCAGGCAGTTAATTATTTGATATCCAACGGGCTTACACATACAATGTTTCACACATATTTAGCTGAAGTTGGGGAATAGTATGGTGACAGAAAAAAGGAAGGTACGACCCCATGTTAGAACATCCATAGTGGGTTGCAGAACTTGCATTTTTAGTGGAAATTACTGAACACATGAATGTACTGAGCACAAGTTTGCAAGGAGAAAATCATCTAATTTGAGAAATGGCTGAAAAGGTGCAAGCTTTCATTACCAAGCTTGAGCTACGGGAAAGATAGCTCTCGTCAGGGAACGCAGTGCATTTCCCTACTCTGTCTACTGTGCGAGAACAGAATTACAAAGAATATGTTGCCGTACTTAGTGCAATAAAAGAGGTTTCTCAAGCGATTTGGGGACACATCACATTTATCCCAAGATTTTGAATGGTTCTCGAGACCATTTGCTGTTTCTGTAGGTGATATTCATCCCAAATTGCAAATGGAATTAATAGATCTAAAGTGTAATTCTCGTCTGAGAGACAAGTTCCTTTTGGCAAGACGTGTAATAGACTTTTATCACAACTTTCCACAGCAAGAGTTTCCTCGTCTCCATCGTGAAGCCGAAAGATAATGTCAATGTTTGGCTCAACATAGTTTGTGGACAATATTTTCTGTTATGGAAAGTAATAAGTCTCGGTTAAGAGCAAACATCAGTGATGAACATTTAGGTAACTGTTTCCGTTTGTCTGTATGTAGAAATTCTGTTCCAGACATTAAACATATTGTAAACTTCACCTGTGACAATTAAATAAAACGTATCATAGGTAATAGGTACTCTTTCAAACCATGATTCAATAAAGCAAGCTAGGAAACAAAACGCATTACAGAGGAAGTAGCGGAGAGATGGTATGGTGGGGATGGGAGAGAAGCAGATGGTCAACTTACCCCTGTGTGCACACAGAACACCTTTTAACTGCATGCGTGCAAGTGCACTGCACACATGCTGGATTCCTGCCCGCCCCTGGTATAAGTAATTCTGAACAAGAAATGTCATATGAACGTAGGTCCGCAGATGCTTTGTCAGGGACGTATGGGTATTGAAAGGAACTTTTAATTCTGCAAAATTGATGTGCACAACATGAACGTATATGCAATACACGTGGACTGTAACATTATTTTATTGAAAACAATTTTACAGAGAAGTACAGTTATGTTACACATGTTTACATAATGTTTATTTACTCTGCATTTAGTACATAATGTATTAATTACATCATGCACGTTACATGTATTCAGCTGAAAAAGACATAGCACGTCTTTTACAAATGGCTTTAACACTTATCATACAGATGTTGTACAGTACACAGAACAGGTTCGAATATCCCACCATGAGCGTCAATGCACTTTTGCACTCTAGCCATAACATGTTGTATTGCTTGTTCAATTGCCTATGGTTGGTTCCTAATCAATTCAGCAGTGTCCATCATGCGAAGAAGCAGTTCATCTCCTGTATTTACCTTTACTTTGTGCACCTCTGATTTCATCCCACCCCACAAACAGAAATCTAAAGATGTAACGTCAGGTGATCTCGGAGGCCAGTTAATAGCACCGACACGGCCAATCCAGCGATTAGCGTAGGTGCAGTTGAGATGGTCCCTCACATGTAAGGTAACATGTGGAGGGGCACCGTCATGTTGAAAATACATTCCAGTTTGCTCGGCTAAAGGAACGTCCTCCAACAGTTCCACAAACCTTGACGAAGCACTGTCCGTACGGGTGGAGAGGCTTGCGTATCCGTGTGAAGCTGAGGGCTATGCCGAAGGTAGAGGACCTACTGCCGGAAACGCCTTATCTGAAGGATGAGACTAAGAGTGTGCCACAATGCACCATCTTCCCTATCCAGTCCTAGTCCTTACCAAATTCCCTTTCGCAACCCGAGGTGTGATGCGATCTGTGCCAAGGGTTGTGCGGCACACGGGAAGATGTGTAGCAAACGGAGCGTCATGGATACCGGGCAACCTCACTGAGTAAGTAGCCTTACACTGCATGGGGTATTCGCGGTGTGGACCGTGTGGATCCCCAAACCTCATGGGACCGAGATGGACACGACTAAAGAAAATAAATTGCAACAAACTGAGGGGCAAGCTGAGACCTCAGGACTGATGGAATGCATTCCCACTACTGAATCAGGGTCTATACCTGAGCCAGAAGTGGGAACTGTAACCGAGAAGTTGGACCGGATGAAAATTACCGTATTTACTCGAATCTAAGCCGCATCTGAAAAATGAGACTTGAAATCATTGAAAAAAAAAATTTCCCGGATCTAAGCCGCTCCTGAAATTCAAGGGGAAAGAAAAGTTTTAGGGCGCACCTCCATATCGAAACAAAGTTGGTCCATTGTAACATGAGACACAATTGAGGTCGAATGGATGAAGATACAGTTACAGTAGTTTGGTTCGAGTTGTAAGCTTAACAGTTAAGCTTTACCAAGCAGCCATTGCTCTGTGTCAGGCGTTCCATCCGTATTTATACAGGTACCCTTCCTTTTTCACGTGCTTCGTCTGGTTTGAATCGATTGCTTATTTTGCTTTGACCTGATAAGTGCCGTTCTCTTTGTTATAGGTGTTTACGTCACTCTAAGTTGAAAATGCATTATTGTACTGTGTCATGCTTTGTTTGTCGCATTCTGATAGTGAGTGTTCACGGCCTGTCGCCGCTCGCGGCAATGCTTGCTTTTGTGCGCGCTACCGCCGCTTACAATAAAAAAAAAGAAGAGAGGAATTGTCTCTAACTGAAACAGTGGCAAGAGACTGCTATTTGTTGTTACTTACACTGCTGCTTTCTTTGATAATGATCAACAAGAACCAAATAATAGATGGCGTATGACAGAATTTGTTCCGAATGAGAGTTTAGCGAAAAATTTTCTCCATTTGAAAATCTCTGCAGACGCCTCTTTAGTACATTACATTCTGCATAGAATTTAGAGTCATCTTAAATTCGTGCTTCATTTATGACTGACTGTATCACTATTCAGCATAAGAATAATACGAATATAAACATTACATATGTATATCCTTCCGCGTTTGCTGTTGTGTCACTCTAGTTTCGTAGTTTATTAGGCAGAAAGGATTTAAATGAGATAGCAGCAAACACGAAAGAATACATGGCATAATGTTTACATTCTTCTACCTTTCCTTTTAATTTATTTACTGACGCATAGGTTTTGGCGCCAGTATTTATCTTTGTGCCTGCAAAGCATGCCTGTGTAGTGCTACATATACTAGACGGCAGAAGTTGTGGCGGCACCTACCAACATTTTTCAGAACTTCCGCTTACTTTGCACTCGATTCTAAGCCGCACGCGGTTTTTTGGATTACAAAAACCAGAAAAACAAAATGTGGCTTACAGTCGAGTAAATACGGTAAAGCCTTGTCTGGGGCACACAGCAGGAAACTCCTGAGGGAAAAGAGACAAAGGAAGGGAAAGAATGGCTTCCCAGAGACAAGTGGAGGGAATTAAAAGGGCTTGAACCTAAGAACCCCAAGAAAAAACGTCTGAGGTTGAAGGGGATATGCAGAGCCCCACATCATCAAAGACAGGCAGCGAGAGGATAAAGGAGAAATCTAATACTCCCAACTCTGTGGATAAGAGAGCCCAGAAAAAACTGAGGCAAGGAATAGGGAAACAGACCTATAGTAGTGCAGTTTCAGTTTTTAACATGGCAGTTATCCACTGGTAGCCTTCACCTCGCAGCAGGAGGAACTTCTACAGATGGCCCTCTTTGAAAAGATTGGGGAGGGACGCTGGTCCAGGACCCAACTTCAGGAGGTATATCTAGATTGTGGTGCACTCATTTTCGTCTGTGAGGGGGTGCACACGGTGGAATGGCTTAAGGACAAGGTGCCCACGATATCCTTGTGGGAGGATGCGAAGCTGCCGGTCAAGGTGGCAGTGGACAAAGGTATCAAAACGGGTACCAAAGATCTTTAAGGATGTCTCCCCTCTGTTCGAGAAAATAGGGGTACAGAACCCAAAAGTCTCGACTGGACAGTAATCGACCGGAAGGTTATACCAGAAGGACGAACCACGGTGGTGGAGGTCGGAGGGAAGTCCCTGAAGGTGTTGCGAGAGTGAGACCTGAAATTGTTTTTAGGGTTCTCGCAGGTCGCCATCAGGGTTATTAAAGACCTCAAAAGCGATGGTGGCAGCAAGACGGAGACTGGATGTGCTGCAGATTAATCTGCAGCACAGTAAAGGGGCCTCTGCTGCCCTGAGCCACAGTCTGGGGAGGCAGGAAGTGGACGTGGCCCTGATACAAGAACCCTACTTGTATAAAGGGGGAGTATCGGGCCTCGGAGGCACCGGAGGTAAGCTGATCTATGCTAGAAATCTAAGAAACTCCAGAACGTGCATCTATGTAAGAAATGGAATTTCTTTCATGCCAACGATGGATTTCTGCTCCATGGACCTAGTGACCATCAGAATGTCAGCAATGTGAGGAAGGTATCACGAGGCAAATTGTTTTGGACTCGGTATACCTTCCTTACAAAGACAGCTCTCCTCCTCCTCTGGAGGTGAGGAGACCGACAGAAGCTCACCATCGGCGAGGTGACCGACTGTCGGTGGGATGTGACGCCAGTGGCCACAACCTAGTGTGGGGCAGCAAGGACACCGACATTAGAGGTGAGTACTTTCTCGAATTTCTCTTAGCTGACAACTTGGGAGGTCCTGAATAGGGGCAATGAACCTACATTCAGGAATAACATAAGGGAAGAAGTAACTGACATAACCTTTGGTTCCATGATGATGGGCAGCTATGTCAAACAATGGCATGTGGCATTAGAGCCATCCTCATCTCACCACATTAAATTCGAGGTTGAAATGGAAATCAGACAGACCACGGACTACAGGAATCCCAGGAAAACAGACTGGGGGACATATAGGAGGGACCTCGACTTCGGCTTATCGGAAATTGAAACCTCGATAAGGATTCCGGTAGAGTTTGAGGAGGTAGCAGAGGCTGTCACCTCTGCTGTAGTGACCTAATATTAGACCAAGTGCACAATCACCAAGAAGTGCACAAATCGGAGTGTGCCTTGGTAGAATAACAACTTGTAAATGCAAAGAAAACAGGTACGAAGACTGCTTAACCTTGCAAGACGTAAAGGACAATGGGCAAAATATCGTGAGGCTCTTGTCGACTACAACTTTGCAATTAGACAAGCGAAGGAGGCATCCTGGAAGGCATTCAGTGAGGAAGTGGAGAGCACGGATGCTCAAGCCAGACTTCACAGAATCCTCACTAGAGTACCAAACAATCCAGGAGGTACGTTGAGGAGGAAGGAGGATGAGCAATATACAAAGACAGCACACGAGACACTGGAACTGCTCCTCAAAACTCATTTTCCTCAATACACTCAGACCAGAATGCGATCCCAGTGAGACAACGGTTCTCAGGCACTCGAAGAGAGGACTGGGAATCGGCCGAGGAGTGTGTTGACTTCAATAAAATCCAATAGGTGGTGGGAACATTCCAACCGTTCAAGTCACCTGGCCCAGATGGAATCTTTCCAGCTCTCCTGCAACAGGCAGGAGAGAACCTCATGAGAGTCCTATGCAGGTTATTCAGAATTAGCCTAGCAATAGGATTCATTCCCAATGCTCGGAGGGCAGTGATGGTTGTCTTCATTCCAAAGCCAGGGAGAATCGATCGTACCGAGGCCGAGGATACGAGACCGATCAGTCTGTCCTCCTCCATTCATAAAACATTGGAAAAACTGGTTAATGTATATGTTGGGGAGAGGAGGCTAATTAGGGCTCCACTTCATTCAAATCAAAATGCATATAAACCAGATAAATCATGTGAGACAGCTCTCCATCAAATCATTGGGAGGGAGGAGAAAGCACTTCACTTCCAAGAAATAGCCCACTGCATCTTCCCGGACGTCGAGGGGGCCTTCAGTAACGTGATCTTCAATTCCATAGTAAGGGCAGCAGAGGTGCGTGACCTAGGGGGCAGTATATGTAGGTGGACCAAGGCCATGCTTTGTGGAAGGAAGGTAGAGGCTACCATGATGAAAAGATGGTAATTAACACCACTAGAGGTTGCCCACAAGGAGGAGTTCTGTCCCCTTTATTGTTGAATCTAGTGGCAAACGAACTCATTGAGGAACTAAATTCCAGACAATGCTTTTTCCAATGAAACACAGATGATCTTATCATAGTAATACTTCGCAAATTTACTGACACAGTCAGAAATATGGCACAAGGTGCACTGGACATTGTGCAAGACTGGTGCAATAAACGGGATCTAAGGCCGAGTCCTAAGTGAGCGACAGAAGCGAGCAACAGCTTGAGGTGACAAAACACAACCGCAGGTGTAGTTACGGAAGTGTCCTATGTGAGCGACATCTGTGTCGCTACCTGTCTCCCACTGCAACTGGCGATGTTTGAATTCAGACGTGTTAGAATCTTGTCGCTGCAGCACGCACGACAGAGAGCGACAGCCAAATGTCTCGGAAAAGCAGTGGAGTGGATGCAACAGCAGCTATGAATTACTCAACATCTGATTTTTCTTAAAAACTATTCAGTGAAAAAATTTGATTCTTCCGCAACCTATAGCTTGATATACTTAAATGATAAAAGTCTGAATTTATTTTCGTTATTCATCATAGTTACCGTGCTGCATGAAATTAAGTACATGGCTGCAAGAAATTTTTAAGAATTTGCAGAGGTAAACTCATATTGTGTAGACTTTCCATATAGTTCATTTAAGGCCATACATTATTGCGTACGAAATGTAACCAATATCTCTAAACTGTATTTAAAGTTGAAACCGGGATTATATCTCTTTCATTCGTGATATATTGGTTGTTATATCCACAGACGGATCACTCTCAGTGCGTCTGAACCTTTCCTGCGCTTCGGGAATCGAGTGGTCGTAAAAATCATCGTATCTCATAAAAGGTTCAAGATATCGAAACAATGAATTTTGGAAATGACAGCACGCAAAAAGGACTATTTTATCATACGATTAACACTCGATACGTTTTTGTAAATGCGTGAGCAGAGCGAAAACAAGACTCCCTATAACTTACACCATGAGGTTTGTCCAAATTTTCATAGCCGAACAAAGAGAGATAAACAGGTAAACGGGGTATCAAAGTGACCAGCATGAGGTCTAGTTTGGCATGAAAATATTTAACTGCTTGAAAGTAATCAGGGTAATTAGCAAAAACTTAATTAATAAGCTGAGGAAAAATTGAAACATTTCACGAATAGCTGCTGTAAATAAAGTGTCAAAAATTTCATCTGTTCAAGACCTAGCTATTTTGCACATAAAAAGATACATTGGTGCAGTATTTAAATGTCAAAAAGGCTTCCTTCGAGTCAAGTATGTTAGGAAGGCAACTGAGGAGTCAGTAAAATCATGCTTTCTGAATAAAACTTGAAATTAAAAAAATGAAAGAAATCAGTCAAATATTTTATGAAATGATTTGTGTAAAAGAAATAAGTAGATCAGAGAAACGTTCTACGTGCCTTTGATAGATGCTCAAACAGAAAATGAGGTTCACCAAACGGTTCCCCAATTTTTTTTTTTTTTTTTTTTTTTTAGTTTTACTTTTTTATTTTTTTTTCCATACTTTTAGACAAATCATTACACAAAACGTTTTACTTTCTTTTCAAAAATTTTGTAAGCTTTACTTTTACAGAGTATTTAGAGTAATTGAAACACTTGGCTTTAACACTGACTGCTGATGAATTACGTTTGCAACATCAAATACATGTAAAATTTCATGAATCATTGTAATTTATTGGGAATTAAATGTGTGTGATATACTGGGATAGGTGTGAAGATCAAGTTCTTTGGCAAGACCTTGAAAACGTACTTAGCGATGCAGTGTAAACAGTATACATAAAACTTAGTATACAGAATTGTAACTGAGTCAGTAAAAATATAAGGACAGTGGGAATTTTAACTGTGGACCTTTACCTAACACATTATCACAAACTGTATTTACTACCCCTACACCACAGCTCACTTTTCTTCACCAGTATCAATTTGTGTACGTATGTTTGTATTTAGCGTAGTTAGTCACGTACTAGTCATTCCTCCGCATTTATTGGCTGTTAAAAGTTCTTGATCGTGTAAAAAAACATTCTTATTTAATTTATTGATGAGTAGTTGAACCATTCGACTCCTCTGCTCATTCACGTGTATTCGAAGAATCTGTCTGGTGATCATAGTTGATGATACTTATGAAATTCTCCATGGAGATTCCTCCCTTTGTGAATTTCATGTACAGGATTCCCTTTCATTTTATTTTCTTAAACAAACCTAATTCAGTAGCATGACTCTCCAGCTACAGTATTGCTCGAGTATCATGTCGTTTTTGGAAACCCAGAATCTACTACGTAGGAATCAACATGGATTCCTGGAAACAGCGATCGTGTGAGACCCAACTCGCTTTATTTGTTCATGAGACCCAGTTAGATACAGGCTCCCAGGTAGATGCCATTTTCCTCGACTTCCGGAAGGCGTTCCGATACAGTTCCACACTGTCGCCTAATAAACAAAGTAAGAGCCTACGGAATATCAGACCAGCTGTGTGGCTGGATTGAAGAGTTTTTAACGAACAGAACACAGCATATTGTTCTCAATGGAGAGACGTCTACAGATGTTAAAGTAACCTCTCCTAGTATATAGTGTCAGTTCCATGCGGCTTTTCGCGTATGATGCTGTAGTATACAGAGAAGTTGCAGCATTAGAAAATTGCAGCGAAATGCAGGAAGATCTGCAGCGGATAGGCACTTGGTGCAGGGAGTGGTAATTGACCCTTAACATAGAAAATGTAATGTACTGCGAATACATAGAAACAAGGATCCTTTATTGTATGATTATATGATAGCAGAACAAACACTGGTAGCAATTACTTCTGTAAGATATCTGGGAGTATGCGTACGGAACGATTTGAAACGGAATGATCATATAAAATTAATTGTTGGTAAGGAGGGTGCCAGGCTGAGATTCATTGGGAGAGTCCTCAGAAAATGTAGTCCATCAACGAAGGAGGTGGCTTACAAACCATTCGTTCGGCGTGGGATCCGTACTAGGTCGGGTTGACAGAGTAGATAGAGAAGATCCAAAGAAGAGCGGCGCGTTTCATCACAGGGTTATTTGGTAAGCGCGATAGCGTTACGGAGATGTTTAGCAAACTCGAGTGGCAGAGTCTGCAAGAGAGGCGAAGAGAGGTGCTCTGCATCGCGGTGTAACTCGCTGTCCAGGTTTTGAGAGGGTGCGTTTCTGGATGAGGTATTGAACATATTGCTTCCCCCTACTTATACCTCCCAAGGGGATCACAAATGTAAAATTAGAGAGATTCGAGCGCGCACGGAGGCTTTCCGGCAGTCGTTCTTCCCGCGAACTGTACGCGACTGGAACAGGAAAGGAAGGTAATGACAGTGGCACGTAAAGTGCCCTCCGCCACACACCGTTGGGTGGCTTGCCGAGTATAAATGTAGATGTAGATGTAGAAGGACAGTGTTTTATAGAAACAGCTGGCTGGCTCTAAGCAGCGACCTTGTAGCGTGACACGGTCGCTCACACGCAGGACAGCCAAGTTTTTCATCCTATGCTGCTGCTTGTTGCTGGAGTGTCTTTTATCCAGCAGTCGCTCGCTTCTGTCGCTCACGTAGGACATGGCCTAAGGGTTAATCCTAAGAAGACTGTTGTGGTGCCATTCACAAAGAGGCATATCGAACACTCAAGTTGGAACCTGAAGCTCTTCGATGAAACTCTACCTGTGAAGGGGATAGTGAAATATCTAGGGGTAACCTAGATGAGAAACTAACACGGACCCCTCACATTAAGAGCATCTGCTCCAAGGCGAAAAGTACTCTAGTGAGTACCAGAAGGACTTGTGGTAAAAACTGGGGCCTAAGCCCCAGAGGCATGCAACAGATATACATCACGGCGGTTAGACCTAGGATTTCCTATGGGGCTGTAGTGTAGCGGAAGAAGGCAGAACAGCGCACGGCAGCTAAGGAGCTCGCTGAAGTGCAGAGACTGGCCTGCTCAGCCATAACAGGTGGAATTAGCAGCACACCAACCGCTGGGATGGAAGCCGTGCTGGACATACCTACACTAACCCTTTGGGTCAAGATGGAGGCAGCAGCTGGGACATAAAGAATTAAAACTGGTAAAAACTGGATCTCATTGGGATATCCAGACTCTCACACTAAGATAGTGAGAGAGATAAATGTAGGAATGGCTGGACAAACACCAGCCAACTATATAATAACTCCCAACTGCTTCAACAAGCCTTACAATACAACAACTGGAAGGAGGGAGCAGAGGAAAAGAACAGTTCGACAGCGTACAGGGGACAATGTTTGGTTCGCCGATGGGTCGAAATCGGACCGAGGCATTAGGGCAGGGGTGTACGCCATGCAACCGAGACTGGAGGGCATCGTCTCTCTAGGGAAACTGGCCTCTGTATTCCAAGCTGAAATTACTGCAATGAGGGCATGTGTGGAGGAGAATAAGCATAGGTGCTACAATGACCATAGCATCTACCTCTATTCAGACAGCCAGGCAGCCCTGAAATCACTGGCAGCTCCTGCAACAAGATCTAACATTGCTGCAGAATGCTACAGGGCTCTGGTGGAGCTAGGGGGAAGCAATAGGGTAAGCCTTGTGTGGGTCCATGGCCAGTCTGCGGCAATGAACAAGGCGACAGATTGGCCAGGACATGGGAAACGACTCCATTTATTGGATCGGAACCTGTCCTGACAATCACCAAGGCTGTGATCAAACTAGAACTATGGAACTGGCTTAGGAAACAGCACGTAGAATATTGGACCGAGGTCCATAAACAGAAACATGGTGAGGTAATGATGCCTAAGCCATGTTTTAAAAGAAGCTCTGTAATCCTGGAATTGAACAGGAAAGAGATCAAACTCATGACTGGATTGATGACCGGCCATGGGAATTTCAAAAAACATCTACACACAATGGATTTAATGGAAGAAGACCCTAAATGTAGGATCTGTGATGAGGATGAAGAAACTGCATCACATCTAATCTTCAAATGCATGGCTTTGGAGAGCAAAGGATACAGAATCTTCAGGACAACTAGACCTGAAGAAATTGTGTCTAACAAAAAACTGGTAAAGGGACTCCTTGCACTGTTTAAGGGAATTGGTTGGCTTTACGAGATATACAGGGGGCGTTAACACACAATAAACTCGGCTTCAGTGCGAGCAGTGGTGGGTTAGACCAAAGCTGTTTTAGCTTCTCTGTCAAAAGCAAATCAATCCACAAACGAATTTTCCAAAAAATGCAGGTACCTCTCTCCTGTCAGTCGCTGATAGACAATAAATGGACCTACCAAAAGATTACTGATCATGCCGCACCAAACATTTATGGCAAAATGGACTTGGAAATTGCTATCCACTAAAGCGTGTGTATTTTCCCGTGACCATCGATGATTACTGCTTGTGTTGTCTATTCGATGTCGTGAAACTGGGCTTCGTCAGTGAACAGTACGTATGGAAGCAAATGACTATTCTCAATTACCCAATGACAGAACTGAAGTCGTTGATCATTGTCGCCAACGTGGAGATTTTGGACACGCTGTATGTGAAATGGTTACAGGTTTTCCACATGTAATGTTTCCCATTCACGTGTCTGTGGGACACTCATATGCAGCGACATTCTTCGTATGCTCGTACCGGGACTTCGCTCAACACTTGCGATAACTTCTTCCTCTTCTTGCAAAGTTTGTTGACGATCGCACTTAAACGAAGAATGTCTACTTGAAAGAGAGCCTGTTGCACCCAAAGTGGTAAACACTGTGCGATCAGATAATCATCGAGTAGGAAAGCGCCTGTGATATTCTTCTCTCCCCGCAGTAGCACTACCATCACAGAAACCTAAACATATACCATATCTGCGTATTCCTCATTGCTGTAGACGTGTGGCATTGTAAGCAGCACTTGTATGACAACAGTTAACACCATACACTACACAGCTAAACGATCCATCGCCTGTACACTACACAATGTGACTTACACGGCACAACTGCACAAACAATGGGTGATTGTACTACGTATGTCACAAGACCATAATACGTGACAGGTTGCATAGCGTGCACTGTTTACAAGAAAATCACATTACGGTCCAGTTGCATTGTGTGTACATTCATGTTGAGCACATCAATTTTGCAGAATTAAAGTTCCTTTCAATACCCATACCTCCCTGACAAAAGCATGTGTGGATCTATACTATCACTGTTTAAAATATTGACCTTTCCTCCCCAAACACACTATATGAGGAGGGAGAATATATACGGGACAAACCATTTGTTCAAAGTTTTGAAAGTGTCATTTAGAAATTTTAAGAAAATCAGTCAAGAACTTGTCAAGAATTTTGCTAAAAACCTTTTCATTCATATAGTAAACACAAATTTACATATCATATATATTCTAGGGCAAGGGCAACAGTCTGGATGATTGACTGATCTGGCCTTGTAACAATAACCAAAACGGCCTTGCTGTGCTGGTACTGCGAACGGCTGAAAGCAAGGGGAAACTACAGCCGTAATTTTTCCTGAGGGCATGCAGCTTTACTGTATGAGTACATGATGATGGCGTCCTCTTGGGTAAAATATTCCGGAGGTAAAATAGTCCCCCATTCGGATCTCCGGGCGGGGACTACTCAAGAGGATGTCGTTATCAGGAGAAAGAAACCTGGCGTTCTACGGATCGGAGCGTGGAATGTCAGATCCCTTAATCGGGCAGGTAGGTTAGAAAATTTAAAAAGGGAAATGGATTGGTTGAAGTTAGATATAGTGGGAATAAGTGAAGTTCGGTGGCAGGAGGAACAAGACTTCTGGTCAGGTGACTACAGGGTTATAAACACAAAATCAAATAGGGGTAATGCAGGAGTAGGTTTAATAATGAATAGGAAAATAGGAATGCGGGTAAGCTACTACAAACAGCATAGTGAACGCATTATTGTGGCCAAGATAGATACGAAGCCCACGCCTACTACAGTAGTACAAGTTTATATGCCAACTAGCTCTGCAGATGACGAAGAAATTGAAGAAATGTATGATGAAATAAAAGAAATTATTCAGATTGTGAAGGGAGACGAAAATTTAATAGTCATGGGTGACTGGAATTCGAGAGTAGAAAAAGGGAGAGAAGGAAACATAGTAGGTGAATATGGATTGGGGGACAGAAATGAAAGAGGAAGCCGCCTGGTCGAATTTTGCACAGAGCACAACATAATCATAACTAACACTTGGTTTAAGAATCATGAAAGAAGGTTGTATACATGGAAGAATCCTGGAGATACTAAAAGGTTTCAGATAGATTATATAATGGTAAGACAGAGATTTAGGAACCAGGTTTTAAATTGTAAGACATTTCCAGGGGCAGATGTGGACTCTGACCACAATCTATTGGTTATGACCTGTAGATTAAAACTGAAGAAACTGCAAAAAGGTGGGAATTTAAGGAGATGGGACCTGGATAAACTAAAAGAACCAGAGGTTGTACAGAGATTCAGGGAGAGCATAAGGGAGCAATTGACAGGAATGGGGGAAATAAATACAGTAGAAGAAGAATGGGTAGCTTTGAGGGATGAAGTAGTGAAGGCAGCAGAGGATCAAGTAGGTAAAAAGACGAGGGCTAGTAGAAATCCTTGGGTAAAAGAAAAAATATTGAATTTAATTGATGAAAGGAGAAAATATAAAAATGCAGTAAGTGAAACAGGCAAAAAGGAATACAAACGTCTCAAAAATGAGATCGACAGGAAGTGCAAAATGGCTAAGCAGGGATGGCTAGAGGACAAATGTAAGGATGTAGAGGCATATCTCACTAGGGGTAAGATAGATACCGCCTACAGGAAAATTAAAGAGACCTTTGGAGATAAGAGAACAACTTGTATGAATATCAAGAGCTCAGATGGAAACCCAGTTCTAAGCAAAGAAGGGAAAGCAGAAAGGTGGAAGCAGTATATAGAGGGTCTATACAAGGGCGATGTACTTGAGGACAATATTATGGAAATGGAAGAGGATGTAGATGAAGATGAAATGGGAGATATGATACTGTGTGAAGAGTTTGACAGAGCACTGAAAGACCTGAGTCGAAACAAGGCCCCCGGAGTAGACAATATTCCATTGGAAGTACTGACGGCCGTGGGAGAGCCAGTCCTGACAAAACTCTACCATCTGGTGAGCAAGATGTATGAAACAGGCGAAATACCCTCAGACTTCAAGAAGAATATAATAATTCTAATCCCAAAGAAAGCAGGTGTTGACAGATGTGAAAATTACCGAACTATCAGCTTAATAAGTCACAGCTGCAAAATACTAACACGAATTCTTTACAGACGAATGGAAAAACTAGTAGAAGCCAACCTCGGGGAAGATCAGTTTGGATTCCGTAGAAACACTGGAACACGTGAGGCAACACTGACCTTACGACTTATCTTAGAAGAAAGATTAAGGAAAGGCAAACCTACGTTTCTAGCATTTGTAGACTTAGAGAAAGCTTTTGACAATGTTGACTGGAATACTCTCTTTCAAATTCTAAAGGTGGCAGGGGTAAAATACAGGGAGCGAAAGGCTATTTACAATTTGTACAGAAACCAGATGGCAGTTATAAGAGTCGAGGGACATGAAAGGGAAGCAGTGGTTGGGAAGGGAGTAAGACAGGGTTGTAGCCTCTCCCCGATGTTGTTCAATCTGTATATTGAGCAAGCAGTAAAGGAAACAAAAGAAAAATTCGGAGTAGGTATTAAAATTCATGGAGAAGAAATAAAAACTTTGAGGTTCGCCGATGACATTGTAATTCTGTCAGAGACAGCAAAGGACTTGCAAGAGCAGTTGAATGGAATGGACAGTGTCTTGAAAGGAGGATATAAGATGAACATCAACAAAAGCAAAAAAGGATAATGGAATGTAGTCTAATTAAGTCGGGTGATGCTGAGGGAATTAGGTTAGGAAATGAGGCACTTGAAGTAGTAAAGGAGTTTTGCTATTTGGGGAGCAAAATAACTGATGATGGTCGAAGTAGAGAGGATATAAAATGTAGGCTGGCGATGGCAAGGAAAGCGTTTCTGAAGAAGAGAAATTTGTTAACATCCAGTATTGATTTAAGTGTCAGGAAGTCATTTCTGAAAGTATTTGTATGGAGTGTAGCCATGTATGGAAGTGAAACATGGACGATAAATAGTTTGGACAAGAAGAGAATAGAAGGTTTCGAAATGTGGTGCTACAGAAGAATGCTGAAGATTAGATGGGTAGATCACATAACTAATGAGGAAGTATTGAATAGGATTGGGGAGAAGAGAAGTTTGTGGCACAACTTGACCAGAAGAAGGGATCGGTTGGTAGGACATGTTCTGAGGCATCAAGGGATCACCAATTTAGTATTGGAGGGCAGCGTGGAGGGTAAAAATCGTAGAGGGAGACCAAGAGATGAATACACTAAGCAGATTCAGAAGGATGTAGGTTGCAGTAGGTACTGGGAGATGAAAAAACTTGCACAGGATAGAGTAGCATGGAGAGCTGCATCAAACCAGTCTCAGGACTGAAGACCACAACAACAACAACAACAACAACAACATATATTCTAAAAGATCTGCAGCCTATGACGGTCCAAAAGTTCATTAGAGTATTGTCTAAAAATCTGAAGTAAATCTATGAAGTACATAAAACAACGTCTTTATATAATATTACGGACTAGCTGGCATGGTTGCTTTTATGGGTGACTATTTTTCGGTAATTACATTTAAAGATACCTCTCAACCAATCTTCATATGCTTACATTGATTTACATTTTGTGAATATTGTTTCTTTATTAACAGCATTGTAGAATTTTGGCACGGAAGTTTTAATGACAGCTATCATAAAATGTCATAAGTAAGGATACGATGTCCACAAAATAATATACTCTCAAAAACATGGGTTTTGAGGCACAATTTGCTGGCATGTCATACCAGAAAACCCACGCCATTCATATCAGTGCATTACCCCATAAACAATAATGTCACAGACGCTACAGTTTTGACTTTATGCACTAGGAGCGCTGCTTTCACGTTACACAAAGAGATGGCCCGTGAGCTTAAAGAATTATGTGAATCAGGCTCACGGGTCACCAAATGTTGCCTGTGCTTGAGTTATACCATCTTGTTGAAACCAAACTTCTTCAGCATTCACACAATCCAGTTCAGACCACAAAACACCCCTTATGATATTGCAGTAGCATTCACCGTACACTGTCAGTGCACTTCCGGCGCTGTCTTCGAAGAAGTACGGCCCAATTACGCTCTCGGCCCAAATGCCGCACCACACTGTCAGTCACTGAGGACGTAACAGATTCTCTGTAATTACTCGTAATTTTTTCTGTGACCTAAATCGTGCAATTTTGTTTGTTTATGAATCTGTGCAACAGAAGATGCACCTCATCTGTGAAGGTTATTTTCTGCCCACTCTTTGTATCATAAGCACCCAGTGGACAAATGACCGGAGCTTTTCGTGATCGTCTGGCTTCAGTTCTTGGGTCAGTTGGATTTTATAAACCCAGCAGTGTAGATCACCTTTCAGAACTTGTTGCAACTGTTGTAAATGTCGGCAAATGTATTCACCGGACTTACAGCCACATCATCTCTCACGATGGCAATGTTTTCCACTAAACATCTAACACAAGCCCACCCTGTAGGTTTAATGTCTACAACTAAACTGGTTTCCCGGAATTTAGCAAACGGTCTAAACACAGTTGACATATTCAATGCATTCAACCCATTTGTAATGAGTGTTATCTGTGACAACATGCTGTTCGGTCATGAAGCACTTCATTACTAACCAAAACAAATAAAAACTGTAAAAATGTTCAGCACTGCTAACTTATTCAAACAGCAATAGTGGTCATTTTAAAAGCTGACTTCTTTACAGAGTCTAATAATAATAATAATAATAATAATAACAGCAACAACAACAAGCAGATCCCACCTCAGTTACTTTATTTGCTTAGAAACTTTACATGTAGAAGTGGTGATATTCTTCAAATATTTTTAATACAGTGTTGTGAAAATTTGTTTTTCATAAAACGTGAAACCCTAATGCAAAAACAATGCAGAGTGCCATCTTGTACGAAGTTGGTGCAATCAATTGATTCCAAATTTGGATGAACATTCAGTTTTCACACCTAACAGTACCATTTCTGTATTTCACAAAGAAAGATGAAGGCACAAACTTTGCATATAGGACTTTACAAATGAATCACATTCAACAACTATCATAAGACCTTCACATCAGCAAATTCTAAGATCATGTTGTTCAACTATATCTGTTGTTCCCACATAGTGATTTGTGAAGATGGAAAAAATCGAGATTCGAGCAGGGATTAAGTATTTCGTAAATAAAAGTACGAAAGCAAATGACATTCGTGCCAATTTCCAGAATACACTGGGGAACTCTGCTCCTTCGTATTCAGCTCCTGCCAAGTGGACAAATGAATTTAAATTTGGTCGGGAGGGCTTATATGATGATCCACACAGTGGTCGGCCAAGATGTGTCACTACTCCAAAAATCATTGCAAAAGTTTACAAAATGGTCATGGAGGATCGCCGATTGAAAGTGCATGAAATTGCTCACGCATGCCAGATGTCGCCTGAAAGGGTATATCACATTTTAACTGAAGAATTAGAAACGAAAAAATTATCTGCAATATGGGTGCCGCAACTCTTGACGTTGGATCAAAAACGCATGAGAATGGACATATCGCAACAACACGAACTAAGGTATGAATTGTTGCCACACCTGCCTTATTCACCTGATATGGCTGCTCAGACTTCCATCTCTACCCAAAACTGAAAATTTTTCTTAGTGGATGAAGATTCACTTTAAGCGAAAAATTGATAGCCAGAGTTGACAACTATTTTGCAGGCCTTGAGGAAACGTACTTTCAAGATGGGATCAAAGCACTGGAACATCATTGGACCAAGTGCATTAATCTACAAGGAGATTACATTGAAAAATTAAAAATATTTCAATGATTTAAGTACTTTTTTTCTATTCCATTACAACAACTCTTCAAACCACCCTATGTTACCTCCTTTAAGCTTTAATATGTCATCTTCCTTCATCTTTGAAATTTCTTTTTGCTTATTATGGGCGCAACTTTTATCACAGACCCGGCACACTACCTGATGGGAGCAAAGTGACTGTAATGCAACAAAACTCTTTTTATCTCTTGTCCTTAATGTCACATTATAACAGTGTCAAGTTCAGTTTCAATTTCTTAGCACGTATAAAAGTAACGCACTACGCAGGTACAGCTCACAGTTCCTGCACTGACGAAGGCCATTCCATTTACCAATCGAAACTACGGTGCCAGGATTCTCTAAAACAGGGCTTCCCAACGTGTGGTCCGCAGACCCCTTAGGAGTCCGCCAGCTCTTTCTAGGGGGTCCGCGGTCACCTTTCACCAAATCGTGTAAAATAATGAGTAAAATTATTGAATAAAAATGTGGAAATCAAATTCATCACATTTTTTTTTTTTTTGTGTGTGTGAAAAACATGTGTACTTTTACGTCAGGTCATATTCCCAAGCAGCCTTTCGGTTCCTAAGTGAGAACGCATACACAGTTTAGTGTCGGAGAATGCGGCTTCTCTGGTCAACAGTTTCGCAACAATACGGGGGTCGTTTGTATGCCGGCTTACGGCGCTAGATGCGCTGAAACCTTTTACGCATGCGCGGAGCGAGCTTTGTCGCCAATCACAGCACTCGCTGACACGTATGCGGCCCCAGGCATCATTAACTGTTAAACTTGCTTTGTCAGTGCACTACCTATTTCATAAGTCGATTTTTGGCCTGTGGAAGCCAGGATAATTGAAGAAGAGTGCAGTTTCTCCATCACCTTCACAACAAGGGAAGTTTCCGGTGGAAATGAATGAGGAAGGAGGACGACCAAAGGAAGAACAAACACAAGAAGCTCCACAGCCGGATTTATTATGTGAAAACGCTGCAAGTACTTCATTGGTTGCAATGTCTTGTGGAAGTGGAATAACCAAGAAGTGTAAGTACAACGAAAGCTATTTAGAAATGGGCTTTATGGAGACAAAGGAGGGTAAAGCTCAGTGTGTAATTTGTGCGCGAGTTCTTCCGAACAGTTCAATGGTTCCAGTTAAATTGCGCCATCATTTTTAAGGTACTCGCCCGGATTTTCAGGCTAAAGACATCGATTTTTTCAAAAGGAAGAGTGCTGAACTAGCTGCATCTCAGTATTGCATGAAAACTCATGCAAAAACGGTTAATGAAAATTCATTAAAAGCTTCTTTCTTGGTCAGTTATCGAGTGGCAAAAACAGGCAAATCTCTTACCATTGCAGAGAATCTCATAAATCTGTTTGTTAATGATATTGTTTCTCGCATGCTAGACAAAAAGGCAGTAAAGCTTGTATCTTCGGTGCCATTGTCAGACAATACTGTCAAGAGATGCATTGTTGACATGTCAAATGATGTTAAAGACACTCTTGTTTCTTGCATCCAACACAATTCATTTTCTCTGGAGATAGATGAATCCACTGATGTTGCAGGATTAGTGATTTTATTGGCTTTTGTCCATTATGAATATTCTGGATGTTTTGAGGAGGACCTCTTATTGTGCAGACCACTACCTGCCAACACAACAGGTGCTGAAATATTCTGTCTACTGGACGATTTTTTAAGGACTAACGAAGTTTATGGTCTAATTGCATAGATGTGTGCACAGATGGTGCAAAAGCTATGACAGGTCCTACAGTAGGAGCAATAACGAAAATAAAAGAAAATGCCAAGAATTGCAGCAGTAGTCATTGTGCTCTCCACAGTTACACTTTAGCTACGAAACAAATGCCTGTTTCATTCAAGAAAGTTTTAGACGAATGCATTCAAATCATTAACTACATAAAATCAAGGCCGTTGAAGTCAAGACGCTTCACAATACTGTGTGAAGATATGGGAAGCCTTCATCGTTCCCTGCTTCTCCACGCAGAAGAGAGGTGGCTCTCATGTGGGAATGCACTCTCTCAGTTGTACGAATTAAGATTGGAAGTCTTAGCTTTCCTTTTGGAGCATAACACCAAATTAGCAGACCTTATTAATGACGAAAATTGGCAGTGTATACTTGCATATTTATCAGATATTTTCTTCAAAATGAATGAAATGAATATTTCACTCCAAGGGCAAAGTGAAACAAAGGTCACTGCTATCGACAAAGTTCGAGCATTCGAGAGGAAAATCAATTTTTGGACGGAGAGTGTCGAGGAGGGGAGGTCGAGTGTTTTCCTCTTCGCAAGGAGTTTTTGAAAAACAAAACATTGGGGCTTGGGAAGAATTAGTTTCAGCAAATCCTGGAACATCTCTGAAGCTTGATGTCAATATTGGAGCATTATTTCTCAACAGATGAAGATGAGAAGCTGCAGAAATACGAATGGGTGGTCAAGCCATCACTGTATCCAAAAAGCCGAACATTCTATCATCAAATGAATACGAGTTGTTGATAGAAATTGCCACAGACCCTACCTTGAAATCAAGTTTTGACATTGACAGTTACTCACACTTTTGGATCCGTTTGGATAACAAGAAATACTATCCCCTCGTTGAAAAGGCAAAACGTGTACTTCTTCCGTTTGCCACAACATACAAGTGTGAATCTGGATTCTCGATCTATGCTGCCCACAAAACTAAGTACCGAAGCTGTCTAGATGCGGAACCAGACATCGTCTCCAGTTGTCCAGAATTGAACCCAACTTTTCAAAATTGTGTCAGCAGAAGCACCCTCATCAATAACATTAGGATTCCATTATTACTCCTACAGACTCATCTATAGTAAAGAAGAAAGCATTTTTCTTCGTAGATGCTCAGTGAACGTACCTGAACTATAACTCTGTAGGAATTTTGTTTCTGTCTTCTATCATTTACAAAATAATTATTAACTGAATTCTATTGGCATTGATATTTTTGTTACGAAAATTAAAATGATCTCTAAAGCTAATTTCTTTTCTTTACAATATATTCCGTCCTCTCAGTTAAAAATATGGCCTGCCTATACTTATATACAATTACTTGCTATTACTCTGACTCTATATTGTGGCAAGTGGCTGCAAGCGTAAACAAATGAGCACTTTTCACGTGCCACCTCGTAAAAGGTAAACCTCCTCCTCCTCTGCCAGAATGGTTTCCTTTGATAAAAAAGTCTTACGTTCTGTGAAATGCTTTGTCTTCTTATATCGAAATAAGAGGGTCTGTTTGTTTGTTTTCCTAATTTGTTTACAGTTGAGGCTGGCTCCCTTGATATAGTGTCCAAGTAGTAGTTGAAGTTGTCGGCTGTGGCTTAACTGTTGCAACGCCGCCTGCCAGTTGCCAGCTACCAACTGACAGTACATTGTTGCAACGCCGCCTGCCAGCTGCCGGCTACGGACTGACAGCTGCCGTTCAGTAGATACGCAAAGACGTAAAAATAACTAGACTTTCCGAGCTGTTTACATGGTCACGAAAATCGATTGTGGAACTGGAAAATGGCTTTATAAAAGCAGATTTCCAGAATCGATTTTGAAGTGTTTACCTGACCAACCAAAAGCAGAACTGGGACATCGGCTTACAAAATCCGGTTTTGGAAATGCATGTAAACTGGGTGAATGTATTCCGACACATTGCATAACAGGTGTCACAAAAGTCCTTTAAAGGCAATTCCTTGGCCTCTTTTCTTTCTTTATGTGTTTGTATCCCTAATCATGGGTCTGCCTCTTTTCTTCACAGCTGCACGGAATGGCCGCGCAGTCTAAGGCGCTATGTCGGCATGGATTGCGCGGCTGCTCCAGCTAGATGTTCGAGTCCTCCCTCGGGCGCGTGTGTGTGTGTGTGTGTGTGTGTGTGTGTGTGTGTGTGTGTGTGTGTGTGTGTGTGTGTGTTGTCCTTAGCGGAAGTTAAACTTAGGTTAATAGTGTGTAAGACTACGGTCCCATAGACTTTACATACATTTGAACATTTTTCTTCGGATGTCACGAAAAACCACACACACACACACACACACACACACACGACTGTTAAGAAATATGCATGCTCCTTATACAACAGTAGCCAAACAGCGGAAGTGAGCAGACCACAAGCGGCAGCTTGTCAACAGTGAACAGTTTGGACGTGACGTTGATTGCTCTTGGAGGAAGGCAGCTCCCAAGTGTGAAATGTCAATTAGCAAGTAATTTTAAAGAGGCTATAGTGTGTTGAACCCCCCCCCCCCCCCCCCATGAACCATGCGCCTTGCCGTTGGTGGGGAGGCTTGCGTGCCTCAGCGATACAGATGGCCGTACCGTAAGTGCAACCACAATGGAGGGGTATCTGTTGAGAGGCCAGACAAACGTGATTCCTGAAGAGGGGCAGCAGCCTTTTCAGTAGTTGCAGGGGCAACAGTCTGGATGATTGACTGATCTGGCCTTGTAACATTAACCAAAACAGCCTTGATGTGCTAGTACTGCGAACAGCTGAAAGCAAGGGGAAACTACAGCCGTAATTTTTCCCGAGGTCATGCAGCTTTACTGTATGATTAAATGATGATGACGTCCTCTTGGGTAAAATACTCCGGAGGTAAAATAGTCCCCCATTTAGATCTCCGGACGGGGACTACTCAGGAGGATGTCGTTATCAGGAGAAAGAAAACTGGCGTTCTACAGATCGGAATGTGGAATGTCAGATCCATTAATCAGGCAGGTAGGTTAGAAAATTTAAAAAGGGAAATGGATAGGTTAAAGTTAGATATAGTGGGAATAAGTGAAGTTCGGTGGCAGGAGGAACAAGACTTTTGGTCAGGTGAATACAGGGTTATAAATACAAGATCAAATAGGGGTAATGCAGGAGTTGGTTTAATAATGAATAAAAAAAATAGGAGTGCGGGTAAGCCACTACAAACAGCATAGTGAATGCCTTATTGTGGCCAAGATAGACACGAAGCCCACGCCTACTACAGTAGTATAAGTTTATATGCTAACTAGCTCTGCTGATGACGAAGAAATTGATGAAATATATGACGAAATAAAAGAAATTATCAGATAATGAAGGGAGACGAAAATTTAATAGTCATGGGTGACTGGAATTCGTCAGTAGGAAAAGGGAGAGAAGGAAACATAGTAGGTGAATATGGATTGGGGGGGAGAAGAAATGAAAGAGGGAGCCGCCTTGTAGAATTTTGCACAGAGCATAACCTAATCATAGCTAACACTTGGTTCAAGAATCATAAAAGAAGGTTGTATACCTGGAAGAATCCTGGAGATACTAAAAGGTATCAGATAGATTATATAATGGTAAGACAGAGATTTAGGAACCAGGTTTTAAATTGTAAGACATTTCCAGGGGCAGATGTGGATTCTGACCACAATCTATTGGTTATGAACTGCAGATTGAAACTGAAGAAACTGCAAAAAGGTGGGAATTTAAGGAGATGGGACCTGGATAAACTGACTAAACCAGAGGTTTTACAGAGTTTCAGGGAGAGCATAAGGGAACAACTGACAGGAATGAGGGAAAGAAATACAGTAGAAGAAGAATGGGTAGCTCTGAGGGATGAAGTAGTGAAGGCATCAGAGGATCAAGTAGGTAAAAAGACGAGGGCTAATAGAAATCCTTGGGTTACAGAAGAAATATTGAATTTAATTGATGAAAGGAGAAAATATAAAAATGCAGTAAATGAAGCAGGCAAAAAGGAATACAAACGTCTCAAAAATGAAATCGACAGTAAGTGCAAAATGGCTAAGCTGGGATGGCTAGAGGACAAATGTAAGGATGTAGAGGCTTGTCTCACTAGGAGTAAGATAGATACTGCCTACAGGAAAATTAAAGAGACCTTTGGAGAGAAGAGAACCACTTGTATGAATATCAAGAGCTCAGATGGCAACCCAGTTCTAAGCAAAGAAGGGAAGGCAGAAAGGTGGAAGGAGTATATAGAGGGTTTATACAAGGGCGAAGTATTCAGGACAATATTATGGAAATGGAAGAGGATGTAGATGAAAACGAAATGGGAGATAAGATACTGCGTGAAGAGTTTGACAGAGCACTGAAAGACTTTCAGTCGAAACAAGGCCCCGGGAGTAGACAACATTCCATTGGAACTGCTGATGGCCTTGGGAGAGCCAGTCATGACAAAACTCTACCATCTGGTGAGCAAGATGTATGAGACAGGCGAAATACCCTCAGACTTCAAGAAGAATATAATAATTCCCATCCCAAAGAAAGCAGGTGTTGACAGATGTGAAAATTACCAAACTATCAGTTTAATAAGTCACAGCTGCAAAATACTAACGCGAATTCTTTACAGACGAATGGAAAAACTGGTAGAAGCGGAGCTCGGGGAAGATCAGTTTGGATTCCGTAGAAATGTTGGAACACGTGAGGCAATACTAACCTTACGACTTATCTTAGAAGAAAGATTAAGAAAAGGCAAACCTACGTTTCTAGCATTTGTAGACTTAGAGAAAGCTTTTGACAATGTTAACTGGAATACTCTCTTTCAAATTCTGAAGGTGGCAGGGGTAAAATACAGGGAGCGAAAGGCTATTTACAATTTGTACAGAAACCAGATGGCAGTTATAAGAGTCGAGGGGCATGAAAGGGAAGCAGTGGTTGGGAAAGGAGTGAGACAGGGTTGTAGCCTCTCCCCGATGTTATTCAATCTGTATATTGAGCAAGCAGTAAAGGAAACAAAAGAAAAAGTCGGAGTAGGCGTTAAAATTCATGGAGAAGAAGTAAAAACTTTGAGGTTCGCTGATGACATTGTAATTCTGTCAGAGACAGCAAAAGACTTGGAAGAGCAGTTGAACGGAATGGACAGTGTCTTGAAAGGAGGATATAAGATGAACATCAACAAAAGCAAAACGAGGATAATGGAATGTAGTCAAATTAAATTGGGTGATGCTGAGGGAATTACATTAGGAAATGAGACACTAAAAGTAGTAAAGGAGTTTTGCTATTTAGGGAGTAAAATAACTGATGATGGTCGAAGTAGAGAGGATATAAAATGTAGACTGGCAATGGCAAGGAAATCGTTTCTGAAGAAGAGAAAATTGTTAACATCGAGTATAGATTTAAGTGTCAGGAAGTCGTTTCTGAAAGTATTTGTATGGAGTGTAGCCATGTATGGAAGTGAAACATGGACGATAACTAGTGTGGACAAGAAGAGAATAGAAGCTTTCGAAATGTGGTGCTACAGAAGAATGCTGAAAATAAGATGGGTAGATCACGTAACTAATGAGGAGGTATTGAATAGGATTGGGGAGAAGAGAAGTTTGTGGTACAACTTGACTAGAAGAAGGGATCTGGTGGTAGGACATGTTTTGAGGCATCAAGGGATCACAAATTTAGCATTGGAGGGCAGCGTGGAGGGTAAAAATCGTAGAGGGAGACCAAGAGATGAATACACTAAGCAGATTCAGAAGGATGTAGGTTGCAGTAGTTACTCTGAGATGAAGAAGCTTGCACAGGATAGAGTAGCATGGAGAGCTGCATCAAACCAGTCTCAGGACTGAAGACCACAGCAACAACAACAGTGTGTTGAACAAAGGGAGTAAATCCACTAGTAAGTGTCTGGATAAAGTTCCCATGGGTTTTGCTCTGAAATTTAAAGTTTCTTTGCTCTTGACTGACCATGGGTCCGCCATGCATTTTCGACTGAAGAAGGGGTCCGCCAGCTGAAAAGGTTGGGAAGCCCTGATCTAAAACATCTTTCCTTTTTATAATCAGTTACTAAAAATCACCAAAAGCTAAATCCAAGATAAGATCTATAGGTAGCACGCTTAGCTGCCAAACTATAATTTCCCAAAACTTTACCATAAAGAAATTTAAATAAAAACGACACAATTGGAGAGATCTTTAGTGTAGTGTACCACTTTAAGGTACAGATCAGACTCCAAATTTTCAAAAAAATAGATAATTTAGTTTTTTTCTGCTATATAAATACTTGGACTTTCCTGGAGATGTTGGAGCATAATTTTTGAAAAACTTCCGTTTAAATGTATTTTTAATTTTTTAACTTTTACTTGACACATCGCAATGTCTCCTTTGATTTTGTCGTCCTCTCAGATCTGTTTTCAAATCTCAGAAAATACATGCCCTAGAAGGCTGTGGTTTTCTTCTTTTTCATTGACATTGTTTACCATGGGTTGGCTGCACTGATTATTTAATATTCCTTGCCCATACACTCGCATATCTTTGAAAACAAGGGAAATGTTTACATGTTTGGAAGTTTGCTGTGTTTATAGTGAAAATGTTGTGCATTGTTGCTCTTATTAAAATGACATATCCAAAAGGTATCTCCAAGAGACGCCACAACAAAGGAAATAGGTACTATAGGACTTCACCAATTGTGAATAATATGAATTGAATCAAAATAATAGTTTAAAGGCTAGAAGACTGTTGGCACTCTCCCCAGTGCATCGTAAAGAAAATTGCTAGCTCAGTGTGATGGAGATGCATTAACTGTCCATGAATGCAGTGGTGTGAATATAATTATAGATTTGAATATTTTAACAGCAGTGTTGAAAGAGACTTTAGCATGCAAGTTACGTGGTGGAGATATAGTGATTTCAGAATGTGAGACTGCTAGGAATGGAAACTTAAAATTATATGCAAACATTGTGGTGTTGAAAAATCATTTCTAACTTATGCCAAATTTCAAGAATACAATGGCAGAGCCATAAGAGAAAACCCACATGATTTGGAAAGCATGAAAAGAGCAGTGTGGGCAACATACTTTCACAGGCTATCCACAGACACTAACCCTGTACATAGCTTGTGCCCACCTGCACCAGATACACAATGCAAGTACAGAAAAGCATAGGCAGCAGGAAAATTAAATGCATTTAAACATTCAATACCTGAAGCAGTAATGGAGGCCATTAAGCCTATATTTAGAGACTTAGCACATCCAGACTTGCTAAAGAAATGCCTCCATGAGAAGACACAGGATACTAATGAGGCACTTAACAATATTGTGTGGACATGGATTCCAAAAAATGTGTTTTAAGACTAGGTGTGTGAGATGCGGCTATTTCTTTCAATGATGGGAGTTATGGGAGATTAAAAGTCCTGGATCAGCTGGCAATAAATATAGGGCAGAATACGGCAACTACATTGGAAGCTATGGACTGATTAACAGTGCGCAAAGTTGAAATTATTGCTCAGCAAATGACCAAGGAGGCAAGAAAGAAGAGAAGAATGAAGACTTTAGGTGAAGAAGAAGGATCAGATTATGGAGCAGGCTGCCTTTAGCCAGCTTTTTAAGAAGAAAGGTATGTTTCTATAGACTTCTTATTTAAACATAAATTTTCTCAAAACTGTAAATTTTCATGCAAAAGACCCATTTTCTCATGAAGCAATAATCATATAAACATAAAATTTATGGGGATTGTTTACAAAGAGGAGGTGATAATATGGGTCTACAATCAGTGTTTTGAGGGTTATATAACTGGTGCTGTGTTGTATAAAACACAATAGTTTATTCAAATAAACAGGCATATTTATAAAAAATTATATCTCTATTTCCACTAAGTGTACTTTTTCCATTCTAGATCAGGGAACTAAATACATTCAGATTGGTGGTGGTATCTTCAGTAGTTTTAGAAATAATGGGTTAAAAGTTGAAAGAATTTAGCATTGACAGCATAGGGAGTCTGATCTCACCTTAACTGAAGATTTTTTTAATACACACATGTAAATGTGAAAATCGCAAATGGTATATAGCATATTAGCTTCACTGCATTCTTAATGTTTTCCATGTTTTCAGTACTGAAATTGAGATTGTTTTTCACATTTTCAACCCAAGGCCCTGACGAGTTTACGTGAAAAAAGAGTCATGTGCTGTGGTTAGCTGATGCAAACAAATATAGTACATATTGTGTTAATTTGAGTGTTCGCTAAGCTTAACATGTTGTATTTCATGGTTTTTGTATTTATACAAGGGTGGGAACTTTAATAGTGGCAACTATTTATTTACAGCTCGTACAAAATAGATACGTGTTTCAGAGTTTAATTTACCTTCAAAGTAGTCACCAGCATTGTGGATAACCTGTTGCCAGTGATGTGGAAATCATAGGAAACTGTTAGCAGTGCCAGTTGTGTTGACAGCTCGAGCGGCACAGTCTATTGCCCAAATTTGTAGCAGTTCTGAAGTGAATGCCGTGAAGTGCTTCCTTCAGTTTAGAAATCCAGTTGAACTCACGAGGGCATAAGGCAGGGGAGTGCAGTAAGTGGTATAGCACTTAGCAGCCCCATCAGTCAAACAAATCAGTAACAGCTTGCACTGTACATGCTTGAGCATTGTCCTGCAAAATGGTGGTCAGGTCACTTCTGTCTCTGTGCTGTTCATTTTTGGAACACAACCTACGACCAGCTTAGAGACAGAAGTGATGTCACTTTCTGCAGGACCTGACCACCATTTTGCAGGACAATGCTCAAGCACGTACAGTGCAAGCTGTCACTGATTTGTTTGACTGATGGGACTGCTAAGTGCTATACCACTTACTGCACTCGCCTGACTTAAGCCCTCATGAGTTCAACTATATTTCTAAACTGAAGGAAACACTTCACGGCATTCACTTCAAATTCACTACAAATTCGTTGGGCAATAGACCGCGCTACTCGAACTGTCAACACAACCGGCACTGCTAAGAGTATCCCACAACTTTCACATAACTGGAAATGGGTTATACACAATGCTGAAGACTACTCTGAAGGTCAGTAAAACTTTGAAACACGTATCCATTTTGTACGAGCTGTAAATAAATAGTTGCCACTATTAAAGTTCCAACCCATGTATTTGCTTCTTACAAAAATATGCATTTTAAGTGTACACAACATAAAATATCTTTACAAAATGTGTAAATTTTAGTACAGTTTGTTATGCTAATGAGTACTGAAATGTGATGTAAGTTGGCTAAATGTGATACTAATTTGTATTGTGTTTACAAACTCAGGGTATGCTGTAGTTACAATAAAACAAAACTCACTAAAACTTGGGCACAATACATTCGCAAAAGAAACTTGCAAATAAGACACTTCATCCTGGAACTGGAGGTAACGACACACATTTTGCATCCTTAGTTCTTGTAATCAGTGAACCATGAGCTACTACTAAGCAAACTGGAAACTTACAATATAAATGCCACATCCATACAACTACTGATAATTTATCTAAGCAATCGTAAGCAGTGTACAAAGCTGAGTTAAGAAATTAATGGTAAGATCAAACATTTCCAATCCAGCTATGAAACAGTAAAACAAGGCGTACCTCAGGGCTCCGTATTGGACCCCTTCCTTTTCCTGGTCTACATTAATGATTTAGAGGCACCTCTGTACTCCCAAGTAGTAAGTTATGCAGATGATACCTCACTTTTGTTCTTTTGCAGACAAACTAATGGCTTGACATTGGCTGCAACTGATGGCTTAAGTCAAATAACTACTTACTTCAATGATCAAGGTCTAAAAGTCAATATTAGCAGATCCCAGCTATTACCATTTAAACCTGGTAATTCATACCAAACCTGTATTTATACTATAAGTGGCATCAACAAAGTAGACACTAACAAATGTATATTTTTGGGGATATACCTAGACGAAAATCTTAGATAGGTAGAACATATCAATGTTGTATGCAATAAAATCAACAGTTCACTGTACTTAATTAGCAAACTATCAAAATTAATCTCTGACCAAACATTAAAAACTGATTATTATGGGACTATATTTGCATATATTAATTATGCAATAGAGGTATGGGGATGTGCTGCAGAAAAGAGCAACCAGGACCATGCATCGACTAGGATACAGAGATTCATGTAGGGAAACCTTTGTACAACATAAATATCTAACAGTATACTTCTTGTATCTGTACAAATTAATAACATTCTCTGTGGGCCATAAAAATAATGAAGCTAAGAGCTCTGTTGTGCATACCCATAACACAAGACAAAAAGGCTACTTCTTCAGAGAAACAGGACTAAACTAAAGACAACAGACCATAGTCCTCGGATAAATGGCCACATATGGTTTAACAAACTGCCAAGTGCTATAAGATGCCACAGAGGTAAAGTATTCAAAAGGGAATTAAAATCATTCTTAACTCTCAAATGTTTATACTCACTGAATGAGTACTGATATTAAAATGTAGCTATTCTTAAATGTAGGCCTAACTCTCCTATCTATACGATGTACGATTCTGAGGTGATTGTAATATATATTATTTTTGTAACAACTTGCTGTAAATTCAGATACCTATACTATGTAACCACTGTATGTTGCATTATGAAGTACTGTACCATATATTGCCAAGTGTGTCACTCTTAAGTGGCCTCTTGTAAATGTGAATTGCAAATTCCTACTGTTTGTACAAAAATTGTATAAAAATGCTATGACGTTTGCAAAAGTCACCAGTTGGTAACTATATGCAAAAAAAGACAATAAATAAATAAATAATCATTCGTAAACTCATGCCCGGTGGAAGCACTTTTGCTACTGTATTAGAGAGCACTCAACTGAGACATTCACAAACTTAGCATGCTTTTCCTACAGGGAGTAGAAATGCCAATGACAGAAACAAAGAAAGGATCTTTTACACTGTCAAAGCTTTAACATTAAATGTCGTGTCAATTAACAATGCATCACAGCATAATAAAGATATACAGAGACAGGGCATTGAGAACTCATCCAGACAGCCACGTGCATTAAAGCGCCACTTCCGGAACATCGAGGGGTGCTAACCCCAGACTGAATATGCCTCGCAGATTAACGATGAGGGTCAGTGTGCCGACCAGTCTAGGTGTGGCTTTTAGGGCGTGCCCCACATCCCACTAGATAAATATTGGACTAGTACCCACTCAAGTCCCATGTAGTTACACAATTTGCAAACTCATGTAGTCACACAATTCGCAAACATTTTGAAAATATTCTCTCACTTTTGCACGAATATCGCTATATGCAGACAGCTGGGTTACACGTAATCCGCCCCTGGGGATAATGGGGTGGCAACAGGAAGGACATTACGCCAGCCCTTATACATCTACATCGACAGAATTACTCCACAATTTACAAATTAAGTGCCTGGGAGAGGTTTCGAATCACCTCGGAGCTATTTCTCTACGGTTCCACTCTCGAACGGCACACGGGAAAAACAAACACTTAAATATTTCCGTGGAAGCTCTGATTTCTCTTATTTTATTATGATGATCATCTCTCCCTATGTAAATGGGCAGCAACAATATTTTCACACAACGAGGAGAAAGTTGGTGATTAAAATTTCACGAGAAGATCTTGCCGCAAGGGAAAATGTCTGTTTTAATGACTGGCACCCCATACATGTACCATATCCGTGACACTCTCTTCCCTATTTCGTAATGATACAAAACGAACTACCCTTCTTTGGACTTCTTTGATTTCCTCCGTCCATCCCACTGATGTGGCTCCCATACTGCACATTAATAGCCCAGAAAATGTTCTGCCAATAAACTGCAGCCTTTGATTTGATTTCCTAACAACATTATCTATATGATCATTCCAATTTAAGTTGTTCGTAACTGTAATTCCTAATTATTTAGTGAATCGACAGTCTGCAGATTTGCACGATTTATCGTGTAACTGAAATTTAGCAGATTCCTTTTAGTACTTGTACAGATGACTTTAAACTTTTCATTGTTTAGAGTGAACTAGCACTTTTCGTACCGTACAGATATCTTGGCTAAATCATTTTTCAATTGGTTTTGATCATCTGATGACTTCACAAGGCAGTAAATGATATCATCATCTGCAAGCAAACTAAGTAGGCTGCTCAAATTGTCTCCAAAATCGTTTATGTAGATCAGGAACAGCCTATAACACTTGCTTGGGGAACACCAGATATTACTTCTCATGTAGCAGAGGTGCTGAGCCACATATAGGCACAACAAAAAGACTGTTGGACACTAAGCATTTCACCAAAAAAATCGCACAAATGTGCCAGTAAAATTTTAAGCAATGACATAAATGTCTGCTCTTCTGGGCTCAAAATTCTTCTAAGTGGCTGGCCCTCCAAGTGCTAAGCTTTAAATGAGAATCAAATGCTCTGTGATTTAAGAAATTCAAAGCACGTTCGCACATGTAACAAAATCCACGTTGGGTAAAATGAAACCATCAATCGCAATATTTTCCCGCGACCTGTTAGAATTCGGTTCAGCAGTTGTCAGAGAGTGCCAGAAAACGGCATTACCGTGCGTGCGCACCTACGATGATGTAGGTAGCCCATATGTTTCTACATAGAAAGCATTAGGAGATCTTACATTACGTCATAAACAAAACAGGATATCAGAGGATACTCCAAGAGCATCGGAATTTTGTAAACCATACTAAAAAGCGTCATTTGGCTTACAGGGCATATTCATATGTCCATATTCACAAAGAAGTAGGCCCCAACCTGTTATTAGACTTTTCAGTGTGGTTTTCAGGATGCAAATTTTCTCGGAGTATCAGTACTGTTGTTATCTTATGTTTAGTTCTTTATTATGGCATAATGCCATACGTTCGAGGAGATAAAAATGTGCACTTGAAATTCCGCAAACAGTTGACACTAGCCAATACTGTTTCAAATAAATTGACTGCCTCTGCAGAAAAGATTAATTAAAGCTAGCTTTTTTTAGCAAATCAACAAAAATAACTTCATTGTTCTGCAAGGCAATTTATGCCTGACTGCCATAAACCTGAAAATAAAATTAAATCAGAAAACTGAAACCAACAACACATTTTAGCCTTCCATAATTATATGAATGTATTTTAATTCACTTTATAGTTCCCAGCCACAGAAATACATTTTGTTTTCATTTGGCTTGAGGGATGTAAACAAAGAGGAAACAGTAAATTCACGAAACTTGAAACCGTTCACATGAAGAATACTACTCATCCCATTACAACTCACACTACGGTTGGCAGACGCTTGTGTGTGCACTGTGTTTTGTTGTTCTAAATGGTGCATTTCCTTTGTAACTTAAGTTTGGATTTTTTTCCCCCTTTGTTTATGTTTTATTGCTGCAGCATTATTTTGGAGAAGTGGGCTAAAGTAAAATTCTTTGTTAGAGTAACAGTTCTTCCTGTCAAAACCACAAAAATGTAACTGAAAACTAAAACAATGAAAATTTCTGGAATTTTAAAAAATTCCCGGGTTTTTCCCAGTTTTCTCCTGAATGAAAAAATTCTCAAATTTTTCCTGGTTGTCCCGGGGCGTATACACCCTGACTAAACAGCACAAAAGTATTTAGTAAAACAACTATCATATGTGGTGACTTTAACATAGATTTCAACAAGAACTCAAAAGACAAATTAAACAGTGACACCTTATTAAAGACTTATAACATCCACACAACCATTAAATCCCTGACCAGAGTCACCAAATCATCTAGTGGCACTATAGATCAGACAGTAATAAATACAGATAAATATTTATACGAAACTGGAAACATGAATACAGGTTTCTGTGATCATTATGCACAATTTATTGGATTCCCAATAAAGACCATTGCCAATACTGAACCACAAATAATAAGAAAATATGGAAATTTTAACAAGCAAAACTTGGAACATCTCAGGCACTCACTAAATATCTTGTGCTGAAAAGAGGAGACTTTATGAAAATTTCAAAACACAAAATGTTACTGAAGAATTTCTGGTGTATTTCAAAAATTATAAGAGAGTATTTCACAAAGTTATAGAAGAAGCTAAAACAATGGCAAATGATAACCACATAATAATGGCCAGGAACAAAATGAAAGCCATATGGAAGAGAGTCAAACAGCAACTAGGTGAGTGTCCCCCACCCCCACCCCCCACCCCCAAAAAAAGGTAAGCCTCCAGCTAGACCAAGATGGCAAACAAATTACAAATCCAGAAGTAGCCAGTGACTCTAATACATATTTTCAAACATTAGCAAACAATCACTCTTTGGTACAAAATCCTCTAATACAAATTTTGACAGACTACCAGCAAATCTAAATAGAAACTCTGACTCCCTATTTCTGCCCCCAACCAATCCTAAAGAAATTTTACTAGCAATTAGTACATTAAGAGCAAAATTTTCAACAGGTATGGATGTAATTCCTATATGTCATTAAAAATGCAGGTGATCTCATTGCCGTTCCATTAGCCCCAACTTTTCAACTATCCTGCTTAAAGATAGTGATATTCAAGCCAATGTTCAAAAATGGTAAGAAAGACAACATAACTAATTACAGGGCTATTGCTTTGCTATCAGTATTTTTGAAAATACCACATAAAATTTTTCATAAGAAGTTGTTAGATTTCCTAAAAAAGTGCACCATATTATCAACTATACTTTCCGGAAGGGCCAATCAACAGAAACAGCAATATTTGAATTTCTGAGTGAAGTGCTCCAAAAACTTGATAGCGGAGGAAAAGTAACTGGCATATGTCTTGATCTGTTTAAGGTCTTTGACATCATGGACCACATCCTACTGCTGCATAAACTTGATAATATTGGTATCAGAGCTACACCTGACAACTGGCTTAGGTCATATCTTATTGGCTGGAAGCAAGTAGTACTATAATAAAATTTCAAGAAGATAATAAATAAACCATACACTATTCCGATCACAATGAAGTATGGATGGTAAACCATAGGCCTCAGTATTGTGCCTCAACCTGTTTCTAACATATGTAAATGACGTAGCATTAACTGGACAGTGTCATAGCACTATCCAGTACACAGATGACAGAAGTGTTCTAAACTGATTCAGCCAAAACAAACTAATAATAAATAAAAGAAAAACAATAGTATTAAATTTTCATAATATCAAGAGAAACAGCAAAGAGGATATAAACAATGCAGATATCAAACACAGATATTGTAAGAGTAGTGAATACAAAATTTTTGGGGACCTGGCTCTAAGTTAAATTTAAATAGGATGCTGACATTGATAGTATATTTAAGAGGCTAAGTACCATGTGCTATTTAATGAGTGTGTTTGAAAACTGTTGTAATAAGAACTTTCTAATGACTGTGAATGCCACTAATATACACTCTATTCTGAAGTACTGGATTACTTCTGGGGTAACTAGCCATCCTACCTAAAACTCTTCATTACGCAAGAAGGATAGTGAGAAGAACAAACCCTGCAAACCACTATTTAAAAGGATGGGATTCTTCCTCTTCCACATATATACATCTCTGAAAGTCCAATGTTTATCAAGAAATACGCAATAACAAATCAGAGTGTCGTTCTCAAAAATGAAAATCTGCATCAACACAACACAAGACAGAAAACTGACTGTCACATGCTCCAAATAAAAACTGATTTGTGCCAAAAATGAACATTACACTATGGTAAAATTAATTACAATATGTTGCCAAAAGAAATTACAGTAATAAATTATCTAAAAAATTTAAAGCAATGTTAAAAGAATATCTATTAATGTATTGCTTCTATAGTCTGGAAGAGTTCCTCTAAAATCTTTGAGAGCTTAAAGAAGTTAATGTTACATGTATAAGCCACATTCTTTATCACTAACAAAAATATTGTGTAAATGTAACTATCTACATGTAGTGTGCAAAGATTGCTATCATTAACATTAGTTCATTTGTATTTTAGTTGTAATTTTCTAGCTAAA